>NC_056734.1:113467891-113600391 GCF_019279795.1 Protopterus annectens
AATGTAAATGGGAGGGAATTACATACACAATAAGTTAAAAAACTTTTATCTAGGGCTGAGTCAACCTCTGAAGTACCAGCTCTACCATTTATAACTGGACTTTTAATGCTGATAAACAAGGAAGAATACAGATGCACGACTTAGAACTTATTTTAAAACTATGGTGACAGCCTAAAAAAAATTTTAGTAGAAAACAGATTAAAAAGTACTTCACATTGCATGGTATTGCAAAGTTATCCTAAGAACTATAAGTTAGCAACTTTAACATAGTGCTTATAATATGATGACATATTGTTTAAATTCAAAATGTCTGTCTCTAAGCTTAAAATTGCAATAAATAATGTGCCATCTTCTGAGAAAAAAAAAAAAGCAGCATGTAAAACGTTGATATCTTCCAAATGTGGATTGGGGGTCACATTGCTAAGCTCTATGCTACTAATACCGAATGGATTGCTAGTACTAACAAAAATGGTAATTAATGCTAGAATTGAATTTGTGCCTATGGAGTGAGACAAGAATATAGCCATAGTAATAGAATCAGCATATAGTTTCTGTGTTGCACATAAACTGGTGATGTGCACTGTATTTCTAGAAGGAATGGACGTTCAAGCTCTGCTAGAGTCTGGAAGTATGATTACCTTTGCCAAGGGTCCGCAGTAAGTATGCATAAGATTAGTAACAAGCAAATAGTGGAAGCAATATACATTCATATTGACAGAAAGAAGTACCCCCACACAAACAGAAATCTTCAAAAGTCCTAAGAAAACCTTTACATCCTTTAGTTGTAACCCCTGACTTGGCTCATGGTTGTCATAGTAAGAAAATGTTGTACCCATTTTAAAGCATGTGAAGATGCAAGGAGGAGGAGGATAATCTATAGACACAGTGCTGCAGCCTAACACATGTAAAAGGAAAGAGAAAGCAATAGCTTGCTATGCCCATTCAGTATAAGAATAAGGGAATAAGTCAGTGACAGTCTTATAGAAGTCCAAAAACAAAGTCAGGAGATGCGAGTTGGTATTGAAGCTACAAAATGACCCTGAATTTATTTATACTGAACCTACAAAATGAGTTAGAATTTAGCTGTGATTAGAGAGTAAGGCTGTGGGTTCTATTCCCACATCAATTAGTTGGACTAATTTTCTCAATACTCACACTGCTTTACAGCATAGGGGGATGCTGTACTCCTGAGTGTGCCATTCTTCAGATGAGATGCTAAACCAAGGTCCCATCTGCCCAAGTTGGTTTTGGCTCAGCTGTATGCAAAACATTCCACAGCACTTACTGAAAAGAGCATGGAATTTCCCCAGTGCTCTGGCTAAATGTCCTCTAGTGAGTACAAGTACCACCCGAGTCTCCCCCTCCAAAAGATGCCATTAGCCTAATGGGGGCTAAGCTGATCAAAAAAAGTATGAATGAATGAATACATACATAAAATGGAGTATGCCTGTTCTTAAAACCAACCCCGAGAATAGATCAACAGAAACTCAAGTCTGTAAGAGATGTCACTAAAGCAAATGAAGTTGAACTGATAAAAACCTTAAAGTACAAAGCAGTAGAAGACAGAAATCTACCCAGAGACTCTTAAGAAGTGTTAATACAGAAACAGAGAGGAAAAACAGAAGAAGCAAGGTACTTAAGTAAGGAGCTTCAGGACAGAGAGCATTAAATGGAAATTGGTAGGAAAATGCAGAGTTCTGAACACACTATGGTTAGTGTCAAGCAGAAAACTCAGGTTAAAGCAGACTCTATGAGTAAGGTAACTAAGCGAAAAAGAAGAAAAAACTGAAGACAAATTTTATTCTGAGACAACCCTTGCAGACAGAAGGCAGCACATAAAAAGGATATGAAAGTTAGATGGTAGTGTCTATTCAAATTAATTCAGATGGCAATTTAAAAGAAAAGATGGCACTCAAGAGGCTTGCAGAGTCGGCAGGAAAATTAAAGCAGAAAATGATTTCTGTCTAAAACAACTTTTTGCAGGGGAAGATGTAGTAGAAGCTGCAGTGCCAGTATTTTGGGACAGGAAGCTATACTTACCACTTCAAGAGTAGCTGGTGAAGAAAGTAACGCTGACATACTAGACTTACAGGTAAGCCAAAGTAGCTTTAAAAAGCACAGTGGTAATATGATATTTTAGGTAGGGCAATAGAATATAACCAAAGCTGCAGGGAAGAATAATGACCAAGCTGCTCCCATAATCACGTTAAAAGATGACCTCATATAAATTAAGAGAGGAAGAATAGTCTACATTAGGTGTTAAAGCTAAAACCTTATAGTATACTAGTAATGAACCTAGTCCATAGTGATATATCAAGAAGTTATCTAAGAATGGACAAGATTTAAGGCAAGAATATAAGCCAGATTTTACTGGCTGAGCATAATAAATGAGAAATATTTTTTTGTTTTGTTTTGTGCTCACAATATGAGGAAGCTGTAGCCAACCCTATATTTAAGAATATGTTTATTCTGGTGCATACCAGAGAGGTGCCATTTGAATGTATTGCCATATATATTCTTCTGGCAATAGGTATCAGTATATACTCATAATAATTTCCAGAAGCCCTGAGATTATGAAGAGCTAATGCTATTGCCAGAGAACTGGTTGGGGTTCTCCAGAGTGGTTATTCCTAAAGAGTTACTTAATGACCAGGTTATTCCCTTTACATCAAGAGTGGTGTATCAGTTATGCCAGTACTTAAAAGTCAAACAGCTAAATTCATCAGCCTTAGACTGATGGAGAAATGGGGAGGTAAAATAATTAAGTAAAACACGTAAATCCCTGCTAAGAAAAATTATTGCTGCAGAAGGTAAAAACTAAGACTAGTTGTTACCCAGCTTGCTATCTGAAATCTAAGATGTGCCATAAGCATCAAATTCATTTGAACTTGTGTAAGGATGACATCCCAGAAAACTGCTTGGCATTGATAAGTCAGAGTACTAGGCTATTTTGTAGGTTAGATTGACACTGGCTATACCCATAGTAAAGAAGAACATGCACAAAGCCCAGGTGATACAATGAAGACTTTACACTAAAAATGCCCAATTCACATAACTGAACCCAGGAGATTGAATATTAACATTAGTGCCCACCATGGGAAACATATTTTTGGCTAAACAGCAGGATCTACTTCAGGAGACTGAAATAATTAATGCAATGAACTACAGGGTAGACAGCTAGGAAAGAGAATAAGAGAGCGAATCCTTAGCATTTGTTTAGTGAGGTCATGCAGAAAAAAGTAGAAAGTTCTGTTGTGAGCCTACAAGCTGAAGTTCAGACAGGAGAGACCACAGAATCTCTACCCGAAGTGCAGTTTCATGAATCCTGATCAAAAGCAAGAGTACGAAAATTTCTCATAAGAAACCAGAGCGTTCTCAGTCATGACTGGAAGAACTGTAAGGACAGAACATAGCACAGAGACAACAAAAATAATGAAGGCTACAGTGCAACCTTACAGAATACCAGAGTCACAAAAACAGTAACAGAAGTTTTTGAAAAGGTGGTAAAGGAGTCACAAAGTGAATAAAGCATCACAGTAGTGATAGTTCCTAACAGGTTCATAGGCAAGTCCTAGGCTAGCTACCCTTGTAGGTCATTTTAAGCCTAACCAACTTCTCTTTTGGTCCTTGAAGAAATATATCCCATTTGGTGTTAGAGTGGCCTTACCCATCCCATGAACAATAATTATATATTATCTCTATTGAGAATAACTGGGATCATACAATCAATAATTTGAGGGGACCTTGCTTGGGATAAAGCATTAAGGAGCTGCCTCTATCCATTAGTAGTACAGGGGACAATCCTATGGTAAAGTTTCCTAATATCCATCCATAGTTCCAAGTTGCACTTGGAAATGGACAGGGATGAGCTTTGTTTTACATGAATGGGGAGTGTTCCACAGAGGCAGTAACCTCTGCGAGATATTCATGTTCCTCCAAACAATTCCTTTGATGTTGCAGAAGAGGTTTACATCCCAAAACAGAGCATTTATGATGTCATCTGACTTGCTACTATGCAGTAGGTCCATCACTATTGTGTCAGAGGATGCCTTTTATGCTAGACACAGGTCACCTCTTAGCAGTCTGCAGAATACAGTGTATAGAGTCAGTCCATGTAAGACATATTGTTTAGGCCTTGTATCCTATTAGTAAGGTATCTCTATGGGCGCTCCAGTTGCTGCATGTGTCTGGTCAGAAATATATCAAAAGAAGCTCAATATTCGAGGAGTGGCCTAATGAGAGCTGAGTAAAGGGTGACTATGGCATCTCTAGATCTAGACACAATCCCTTTGTTTATAAGCTGTACAATACAGAAGGATTTTCTTATGACAATGCACACATGCTGGTCAAAAGTTAGATCACTGTCCACATAAGTTTCCAAATCTCAAACAACTGGGTCAAGTCTTAGGGGCATAATGTCAATGTGGCAGCTCCCCATGGTAGATGACATCCCACTGGATACAATATGCATTTTTTGGCTTTTAGTTTCAGTCGATGATTTTGGAACCAGTTATTTATTTGAGACAAACTTTGCTGGTAGATGGTGAAGTAACCTGGGGATTCAGTGACTGCTCCTAGTCTGTACCCTTTGGCATAGGCTTTTGATACAAACAGGAGAGATCCCAGAACTGAACCACATGGATTCTCCACTGTTGATTGATCTCTTTGTGGAGGTAGCTTCCTCTGCTTTGATCTACTGCTTCCCATCAGTGAAACAGGTGGCAATCCAGCAGGTAACACAGGAGATTATAAGCAGTCCAACAATCCAACCACCACACGAAGGGATACAAAAAATAAAGTTTAATGAAGCAAGCGCTTTCACCACAACTGTAGCTTCATCAGATCATTGATAAAAAATGCCAGAAGAATATTTAAACAGAGATGTCAGAAAGCAATAACCATTCAGCATTCGTATAAAACACCAACACAGGAGTTTATTCCCAATGTATTTAGACTTTCTTCAATACCTGAGTGGGGGAAATGTGTCAAAAGCTTTGACCAGGTTAAAGTATGTGGTGTATACAATTTTACCTTCATCCATTGCTTTGGTGACCTTCACCAGGCTAAGTAAGCATAATCTGCCTTTGACTAATCCAAACTAAGACTGGTCTAGTATTTGGAGAGTCCCTGTGTCCTTATTGATTAGTTCCATGATAAGTCTTTCTATGGCTTTGCATATGAGACTGGTCAGACCTATGGGTTTGTAATTGCCAGAGTCTGTGGGAGGTCCTCCCTTATGCAGGGGAATAACTACAGATGTTCTCCATTTACTTTGTACTTGTTAAGATGTGGCTAAATCATGGTGCATGCTATTTAACAAGCATCCAGGGATATTTTCAGGACGCATCAATGCATTTTTTTGTTTTGTTTTTGATAACACTTTTAAAACTTGGTCTTGTGTGCTAGCTGGAAGTGAACCATTTACAGGTATATCTTGTGAGACAGAAGGAGGGGAGAGAGGGGTAAAGTTAGAGCTCAATCAATCAACCAGTAGGTTTGCTGTATCTTCAGCCTCAGTATAGGCAGTATCATTCACAATCAGCTCAGTGCACTGTTGTTTTATGCTTCAGATATGATGAATGCAACTGAAAAAGGCCTTCTGGTTGTCTTTGGGTTGGATATCTGTTTTAGGCTCAAACTTGGCTTTGGTGGATTTTAAGCTCCTGAGTTGTTTGTTTTATTTTAATGATGATGGTGCCATCATTCTGGGAATTACTCTTCTCACTTTTGGTCAAAATTTCCTTCCTTTAATTGTAAAGCGTGTTGCTATTACGGTTCCCACCATAATAATCCTAATGGAAGTACAACATTCCATAATAACTTTAGGAAACTAAATAACATAAAAGTTTGTTAGCAATTCCATGTCAGTACTGATCAACTGACAGAAAAACTAGGAAAGGACACATAGTTAACAACCCTATACTTAACATTATGAATAAATGTAAGTAAATACATACATGACTAATTCCATATGAATGCATCTGAGGTCAGCCCAGATGATTAAAAACCCATTAAAGCCCAATGGGTGTGTCTACATAAGTCCTCATAAATTTTCATTTAAGCCAGGTGAAGACAAAGTTCCTTTAGCAAAAATCTCATACCTTTCTTTCCTGCTTAATAAAATTATTAATGCCCTAAATCTGAAATGAACCCCTGCCAATTCCCATGAAAACAAAGTATGCCTGAGACTATACCTTAGTATGCTTGTACAATGCTCGCTTTTCATGATCACATTCAATGTTGCTTAAGTGAACACCAATACTCTCTTTGAATATCCTAGATGTACATCCTACATAAAATGTGTAAGTAATACAACATACACATGACCAAATAAATAATTCCAGAAGCATTACATAAAATGCATGATACAACATACACATGACCAAATAAATAACTCCAAAAGCATTACATAAAATGTATGATTCAACATACACATGAACAAATAAATAACTCTAAAAGCATTACATAAAATGTATGATACAACATACACACGACCAAATAAATAATTCCAAAAGCATTGCATAAAATGTATGCTACAACATACACATGACCAAATAAATAATTCCAAAAGCATTACATAAAATGTGTGATACAACATACACATGACCAAATAAATAATTCCAAAAGCATTACATAAAATGTATGATACAACATACACATGCCCAAATAAATAATTCCAAAAGCATTACATAAAATGTACGATACAACATACACAACATTCTGCAAGCAACAAAGAGGTCAACATACTATTAGAAAATAATTTATCCCTGTGTTTAGTAATCATTTTCTGCATAACAAAAGTTTTACTTATATAAGTAGCACATGATAGGGGTAGATTCATATTTATTGGTACTCCCTCTTTATAATGTGAAAGATTAGCCCTAGACAAGCAACCAATTTGTTTCTTAAACTTAAAGACATTATGCACCTGATAACACCTATGGTGGATTATATGAGCCAAATCAATGAATGGGTGGCCAGTCCAATGTTTTGGTTAAATTCACATCTAAAAATCTCAAAATTAAACAATTGTGAATTACCCACAAAATAAATTCCTCATTGGAATTAAGATATTCAAAAAAATTAAGAAAAGTTTGATGGTCACGTCTACATCATCCAGCCATCAAGGAACCACCTACACATCAACGACCAATGACACAGTTCCTAGCTGAATTGTACAAGTAGACTGATTTCCGATTGGTCCATAATCAGGCCAGCATAAAAGGGGCAAATGCTGACCCCTTGTTAGTAACCTTGAGCTGCAAATAATAATTCTCAAATTAAAAAAACATTATGTGTAAGAACTAACTCAGCAACTTGAACAATAAAATAAACTCAAAATTATAAAAATCTGCTTCTACTAACCAAAATATTAAAGCTCTCTGTGGATAGTTTATTGATTTTTAAAATCCGAATGTAATCAAAACATTGGACGGGGTCACTATTTACTAGCATATACAAGAGGTACTCAGTATTAAAAAAGATCTTTTATATTTCACCAGCTGTCAATCATGGCATTCCCTAAGAAATATGCCTAAACAGCAAACTATCAAAGTTAGAAGAATAAAGTAGTGAAAAATCAGACTTTCTTTCAGTTTGTGGTGATTTGGCAGATAAGTTTCACGACAGGTGTTGGGTGGATGTTGAGCTGGAACGGTAAACTCCGCATCAATATCAAGAAGACACCTTTTTCAAGTTAGGGCATCAATTTACTGTGTGTGTGTGTGTGTGTGTGTGTGTGTGTGTGTGTGTGTGTGTGTGTGTGTGTGTGTGTGTGTGTGTGTGTACAAGCTACAAGACAGTTTGAGTAAATCTAATCAAACATTTTTTGAAACATAGGTGAAATTAATCAAATAGTCTTGCAAGAATCAAGTTGTCTGTTGTCTTTATTCAATTTTTATTGTTAATTGGGTTTCATCCATTGGCACAGTACAAACAGTTGTCAGTAGAACATATGTATTTACACAGAAAAGACTGCTGAAATACATGAATTCTCAAATTATGCCACAGACGGCAACAGTGAAGAGAACCAAACAATATGATAAAAACCACCGAACACAGCAGAGCTTGCATAGTTTGGATTTAGACATTTTCAAGCACACCAATATAAAGAGTTGGCATACTGATATTTGCACCAATCTGGGGTTAATAATTTACCAATACACAGCTAGGAAAACATAGCCAAGTGAAAATAATCTATTTCCAAACTGTCCAGTAATATTTACATACTTTCAAAAAATGCATACAGAAGAGCCTCAAGCTGTACTTCGAAGTTTCAGTTTAGACATTTTTGGCCTGTATTTTTGTGTTTATGTTAGGATACATAGGATCCTAAGTACCAGAACCAAGACAAATAGTTAGAAAGACATTGCAAGTACCTGCGATATTAAAAAAAAAAAACTAAGAATCAACTAATCTATACAGTCTGGGTTCAGGATACATAACATTCAGCTAACAAGCTTCATATAATTCCAGGCTGCTTATAAAATAATAAAAAGGTAAAAAAAAAAGAGTGTAAGCCTGAAGTAAAGCAAGTCATTAATACCAGAAAAGCCTACAAAATTTTTTTTTACAATCCAACAAGGTCTCAGTTTACAACTTAGTAACTGTCTGCGAAAAAGTGGCAACACAAAGCAATAGCTTAATTAATCTTCCAATGTTTAATACTTGAAAAGATGTGTTGTCCTTTCTCTTATGTGTTGTTGGTTGGATAGTCTTACAATGTCACAGAGATAATAACAGTCTTAGAAGGGAGAGATCTAGACTTACAAAAACTGTCAGCAAAAATGAACAGGGATTAAGAGCAATAGCCAGAATTTTGCCAAAATGAAAGTATATGGGTGGGGGGCACATATATTCATATGCAACCAGTTCCTGGATCAGAATATAATAATTAGGTGACCAGCATTTAAGTCTTGTACACCTGCAGCAGTAAGCCAAACTATGCAACTCAGTCTGCAATAAGTATGTTTTTTCTGTAGCAAGAAACGATATATGGACTTCTGACCTTTTTCTGTGAATTTAGGCATTACAACTATATGTCAGAAGTTAAAATGTAATTACAATATCTGTGGCTATTCTCAGGCAGGAAACAAGGGTCATAAAAAAAGAAGTTAGAAGATTCTTCAAAGAGTTAGCTCACCAAGAGCAAGCAAACTGGCTCAATAATATGCATGAGATACACACACAGACACACAGACACACCAGATTGATGAGAAGGAGAGCTAGTAGCAGCACATGACTTGTAAGTTCTTTGCCTTTTTTCGCCTCTGCAAGGAATTCCAGCTGCTGAAGATAGGGTTAAGTAGTTTTTTTAGATAAGAACAGACAGGAAAAAAATAGCTGGAGATGTAGGTTCTTTCTTGCAGTCAAAATGTTGAAAATGATTATTTTCTATTCCTATGTATAATTCAATATCTTTCCATACAGTTGACTATTAACTGTACCGCTAAACTCATTCTTTTCTGAGTATTTTTACTTTAACTTTTAGAACATTTGTGGCAGATTAGCTATATTATGCATTTATTATTTGATATTTATGAAAAACTGGTAAAGTTGTTGGCATCTGCCTCCACTGGCCAGCATGCTCTGCAAACTGTCATTTATTTTTATAATTATTTGATATACTAACAAGAGTGAAACAGTAACTAAGAAGTCACCTGGGGTGGAGTGATAGCACTTTATTACTACAAGCCACGACAAAAGGCTGTAGCACTGCTGAACATTACCAGCCTTCCCTTGAAATTACTGTGTGTGTGTGTGTGTGTGTGTGTGTGTGTGTGTGTGTGTGTGTGTGTGTGTGTGTGTGTGTGAGTGAATGTAGGGGTTTATCTAAAGTACAGTTGCTGGACAGAAGCAAGCATGAGAAAGCACTGAAACTCAGAAAGAATGGTGAAAACAGTTCTTGGGAACTAGGTCAAAGGCTGTGCTTGGAGACGGGGTTATTCAGTCAATGTTGTTGTGTCTTTCGGCTTTTGACTAATTGATTAATTAGTTAGGGGTCGCCACAGCGGAACTCCGGTCCGCTAATGATTGTCAGTAGATTTATAGGTGCCGAGTTCCAGCCTTGACGCACAACCTTCAACGAAGGTACGCCCATTCACGCATATCTCCACGCAGGAGACGCTCTAGCGGAGAATCGAACCGGACAGCGTCTTATTGTGAGGCGACAACTTTGTCAATGTGAAGTCCGTTTTTGGGTATGGATGGTGTTGGTCCACATCCACTGCTTGTGGCCAACCTGCACTCAGAAAGCTCTCTGGAGATTCATGTGTATGTGCCTTGTTTATACAGTAACATGTTTGGTACCTATGGTGTGATTCGAGAGACCATGCCCTGGTGGCTCTCAGACCTTATATTTAAATATGGTGGTGGACCATGGAGTAGATCACAGCACCATAGCCCCTTGTCCACTGTCTAACTTTCAAACTGGTTGGCAGTCATGTGTTTCAAACCCCTGTCTGTCAGTCTTTCTTTACACAGCAGTCTGAAATTTTTTACTAATGCCTGAACAACACTAAGGCCCAGTACAGACATCTATGAGAGAAAAGTACTGCTTTAGTTACAAACTGGCACAGTGTTTTAACTGAAGGAAACAAACTAAATAAATAAGGTGTTGCAGGATGCTTTACTTGGTTAGATGCAGAAATGTTTTTTCAGATAAATCACATCATGCCCAACTCAAATCTAGTAGGCTGTGCCATATCATTGTGTAACCCAGATCAAGTTTCATAAAAATGCAAAAAATAAAAGGAAATACTACAGAAGCAACCACTTGAAGATTACAGGGTTAGCACTGATCACGTTTCAAGTAACAAACCGCAATTCATTGAGGCCCTGTTTGCTGGAAATACACACCTAGTGTTAGCTGAGGTCTGTGGCACAAGCATAGATCACATCTTGAATGAGCAAAGGTTCATGAAGAAAATGGTTCTTCAGGGCCTCTACACAGTAGGTTTATATGAAAAGATAAAATTGTGCATTAATAGATTTATAAATCTGTATTTAAAAGCAAGAAAGGATTGAGAGTATTCACCAAAGGAATTTTGCCCAGTTATCCATTCAGTGAACTGGAAATGTTATTCAAATAAGCGTTATTGAGTGAATAACCAAGACAGTAAATTCCAAGAATTACTGTACCTTTATTTGCAGGTATTAATCATGACTGAAAATAAAGGCACAGGTAATTGCACATAAAAAAAAAAATCAGGGATAGTAACAGTCAGAGTACGAACATAAACAAGTCAGACCAAAAATGCATAAAAGGCTGAGCAATATTTTGAGTTCATATACTGTTAAGAATGAGAAAGGAAATAAGTGGAGTTATTTGGATATGGTTCATTCAGAGGATGAAAAAAATTTATAACTAAAATGAGTTAAGGAATGCGAAAAAGGGGATAAAAGATGAGTAAGAGAAGTCAGCAGGAAATTAGAAACTAGACGGATGCAACAGCTTACAAGCATCAGGAAGGATGGAGTCGCAGCACACTACAAGCCGTGCTAGGATTCAAACATGGTAAAATCTGTAGTATTGATCAGAACTAATGGTAACATAACAACTCATTCTGAAGTATCAGATTCTTAAAACTGAATCCCGAGGAGCAGGGTTAAAAGAAGTCACATTTGAGAATTTCCTGATATCTGGTGACCCAAAGGTGAAGTAAGAGATAACTGCAGTACTACCAAAGTGGCAGTTTCATTAATGCAGAAAGTACTGATAGAGTGGCAAAAGGAATCCAAATGGGTGAAGCCTGGTTTTATAGGATTGTATATATAAAAGCAGCATGGGATTTAGTCTGGGGAGGCTATTTATAGAAAAGTAGTTTGCAGAAAGACTGTCAAGAGAGTCAGAAGATGGACAAAAGCATGCATTCATAACAGAATTTGAGTTTATTTCAATTGGTGGTGGCAGTACACATTTGGGAAGAGAAGTTACCAAACAGAAAGATTTTGTCTAAAACAGAAAATGGGGGGTGTAACTTTATTTAATTTGGGGGAACAGGTGACACGGGGTATCTGATGAGGGTATTTACTAATGTCCATTTCAGAGCACAGCATATCCATGGCATGGGCAGTGCCATTCTTAATTTATGCTCTCATTTTCAATACAGCAGGTATAAGAAGCTGGCAGCAAAAGCAAATATGAAACCATTCAGAACCTTGGAACACCAAAAGACCCTCATGGTAAACTGACTAGGGCTATTCTGGAAAGGGCATTGTATTCTAAAACAAGGAGACAGTGCATGAACTATATACTAAGATTCCACAGGATAAGTGCAAACGAGGGAGCAAAGTCAAATGGCCTGTCCAGCAGCAGAGTTTTTCAGATTCATTTTTAGTTTAGAAAGAGAGAACAGTATTTAGGCACTGTGGCCATACACACTGCTGCAACTAGCTGGTTATTAGAAGGCACAGGGATAGCAGAGTACTGTTCAAGCAGTCACAGTGAAAAAGGTGTTGGAAAGGTACTGCCAGAACAGAGACAAAGTGCAGTGATCAGCATTTGCCCTCAGCACCTAGAAATTGTACATGATTATGAGGGTACTGGGGGAGGTACCTAGCTCAGTATAAAAGATGTGGTTATACAGAATAGCTTTTTGTGGAGCTTCTAGGATTTCAGAGCTACTGCAGCACAGTAAACATGGAAAGCACATTAGGCACTAATGACCAATGACATTGGGGAAATGTGGATGACATATGGAGCTACATAAGAAAAGGTGATACAGACTAAAAAGGGAGAGACTGATTGCTGGTTTATTGGCATGAACGACTTCCTTCAAGTCCTGCACTTTGTGAACATTTGGTGATTCTTAAATTGTCACTTGATTAGAACCTTTCTGTCCTTAAGGAAAAGGGAAGCAAGACAAACCCACAGTCATACAGACCCATAACTTTACTTTCATGTTGAATAAAAATAATGGAGAAGGTCATATTTGAAATATTAATGTCAGAAATGGAAAGGTTGGGACTTGAAATCATATATCAGCAGGCATATGCTGAAAACAGATCTATTATCACCTGTAACATGATATTCTATAACGATATAACAGCAGCTATGACTGAAAAATTGTGCTGTGATATCATTTATATAGATTTAACTTCAGCAACCGATAGGGTCAGACACAAAACACAGTTGAATAAATTAGAACAAGCCGGTATTGATGTATTTTTGATGAGATGGATAGCAACAAATTAATGAATGAAATGTTATTGAACATTGATTGTATAAAAAGATATATGGTAGCATTGTCGCCTCATAGTAAGACGCCGTCCGGTTTGATTCTCAGCTAGAGCGTCTTCTGCATGGAGACATGTGTGAATGGGCGTACCTTCGTTGAAGGTTGTGCGTCAGGGCTGGCAACTCGGTTAGTAAAAATCAACTACCAATCATTAGCGGACCGGAGTTCCGCTGTGGCGACCCCTAACCGGGAAAAGCCGAAACACACAACAACATATAATGTCTAGGAAATCAGAAATTATGAAGTTATTGGTTCTCAGTTATACTAGACACAACTTTGACTACAGAATAAATATGGAAACCTTATAATAAATCAAGCAAGAGTACACTGGAAAGAGTACATCAGAAATATACAAAGGACATCCATTGATGTCAAAATTTAAGTCAGTACAAAAGACTAAAACATCTGAACATGTACAGTGTCTCATACAGATATTTATGAAGAGACCTTATTCAGGTTTATAGGGCATTTAGAGACAACCCCAAACATTCCCTGTGATAGTTACCAACAAGTAGTAGAGAATCATCAAACAACCTATGCAGAAGATGAATGGAGAGATAAATCAACAAGTAAATCAGAGTACTATTGCCGAAATTGAATTCATCCTCAAGTCTTGTTGAGTACCTTCATGAGGTGGATCCTGTTTTTCACAAAATCTCACCAAGATGACACTGGCATATAGGCTATATTTTATATAACATATATCATGGACAGAAGTAGGGCAAAAACTAAAAAAGGATACCTGGTGCACAAAACTCAGGATAAAAAAGTGCCCAATCCTGGGAGGCACACATGCCAGGAAAGGAAAAAATGACAGTGTAGAATCCTCAAACTAGGGAAACATTTCTACAATGGGGCCGGGCCAGGCCTAGGGGAGGATGCCCCCCCGTTGTAGAAGGAAGTAGCAGTACACAAAAATCACAAAAACTGATAGGCAAAAAAAAACATAAAAACAAGAGTGGACTATTGAGGATAAGAAAGAAATGATGTATTGCTACTAGTATGCAAAAAGCCCGGAATTTCCAACACAAGATATACAAAAATACTGAGAGAGAAATTAGAGGAAAGAAAAATACTTCCACAAGAAAAACTGTCAGAAGCTTCAAATAAAATGTGTGTTCCCAAATATAACAGATTTGTGAAAAACATTATATAGACCAAGAAACTTTGAGCTGTTTGGAAAAAGAAGCATCTGAGGAAATGCAAAAAATATAAACAACAAAGCCTAGAGATTTTTGAAAAGTATAAAAAATATGGACATGGAAAAGAAAGAGAGATTTGATATGGTGCAGTATTTATGCAAAGTCGAAAGCCAAATTAATCAACACAAAAAAGGCAGCCCCAAGAATATTCAAAGAGAAATACAAACAAAGGCATCTAGATATGGAAAATTTCACAATAAAAAATATCAATAAGAGGGAATGCAGAAAAGAAGATTAGTAAAGTACAAGTTAAAAAATAGAAGTTAGGAAAGCCTGCAAAGTGAAGGATTTGGTGTAAAAGGTCTAACACAAAGTTACATCACAGCATGATGGACAAGTCCCCAAAGTAAGGAGAAACAGGAAGATCATGAGACATCTGTAAAAGAAATATGGACATGGGAAAGAAAAAGAGATTTAATGTTGTTGATTCTTTCAGCTTTTCCTGGATAGGGGTCGCCACAGCGGAACTCCGGTCCGCTAATGATTGGCAGTAGATTTTTGCGTGCCGAGTTGCCAGCCCTGACGCACAACCTTCAACGAAGGTACGCCCATTCACGCACGTCTCCACACAGAAGATGCTCTAGCCAAGAATCGAACAGGACAACGTCTTACTGTGAGGCGACATCACTACCGCAGCACCACCAGGAAAGAAAAAGAGATTTAATATGGTGTAATATTTACGCAATGGAGAAAGCAAAACTAATCAATACAAAAAGAGCAGCACTAAAGATACTTGAAGAGAAATACAGGTAAAGGAATCCAGACATAGAAAACTTCACAATACAAAAATAAGAAGACAAAGAGGAAAAGAAGATTAGTAATGGAGAAGTTAAAGAAACAGAAACTGAGGTAATGGAGTATCTACAAAGTGAAGGATTCAGTGTAGAGCAATGGACTTCCAAATTAAGGAGAAATCAATGGAACAGAAAGCAACTGGTCAGTTGCAATATGAAGATATTCTGGAGCCTTCCACAGAAAACCAGTATAAACTTTCACTTGAAGCTGGACAGCAAGGGAAGGAATAGGAAACTCTGGCAACTTTGACACAGTCAATGTTGAGGAGTGACAGGCCAGTGAATTTCCATGACAGGGCTACGGATGACACAGGACGAAATTGGAGAATGTGCCACAGGAAGATGCTATAGAACTTTCTGTAGAATGCCCACAGGAAATAGAGAGCAAAAAATGTGCCCTCAGTTTAGAAGAAAATGAGCTAATAGAAAAGTTGCTTGATTTAATAGAGATAAACAGACGTATTGAGATCAATGAAAGAAACAGACTGCAGAAAGGCAATAAAACCCAAAAAGTTAGAAGTTTGATAAAACAAATGAAAATTCTACCACAAGAACACAGGGTAGTGAGGGAAAGGAAGGGGAAAAATCAAATACCATCATGGAAGTATCAAATAGAGAAAACTTTAAAGCAATTAAGACAAGAAGTGTCACTTTAGAAGAGCATAGAACAGGGAACAGATCAACAAATATGCTAAGAAAGACAGATGTGATAAAAGCAATGCCCAGTACTGTAACGGACCAGGATCTATCTTGTACTATTGCATATAAACTAAAAATCTCAGCACAGGCAGAAACATTTAGATGATACACAGCTAAATATAAGGGAAAAGTACAAAATAAGCAATTTTGTGATGACCCCCAAAATGTTCTATACAGAATAGGGAAACAAGGCAAAAGGAATTTGAAAGACCACCTAAAAAGAAGAAAGAAGATACATTTTGGAGAAATATCTATGAAGATCCTGTAGAACATAACAAAGATGCTAAATGGATAGAAGTAAAAGAAGGAATAAGAAGTTCAAAGGTACAGGATATGAAATGGGATGAAGTAATGGCCAGAGAGATTGAAATAAAATTAAGAAAAGCCTCCAATTGGATAACCCCAGGCCCAGATGCAGTATCTAACTTTTGGCTAAAAGTATTAACATATTTGCATGAAGAATTAGCCATGAGTAAGAACTATTTATATGCATACCCCAGACAGATACCAGCCTGGTTAACAACAGCAAAAACAATGCTCCTACTTAACAGTGAGCCTCCAAGTTATTCTAAAAATTATAGAGCAATAACTTGCTTTCCAACGATGTATAAACTATACACCAGAATTGATGCCGACAGAGTTTATAGTCATTTAGAAGAAGATTCAACCATGGCAATAGAACAAAAGCGTAATACAAGAAAGTCATATGGAATAAAGGATCATTTGTTGCTAAATAACATCATAATGGAGAACTGTAACAAGTGGAAGAATCTAAGTATGGCATGGATTGACTACATAAAAGCATCTGACAGTATCCCACATTCATGGATAAAAGAGTGCTTAAAAATGTACAAGATGCACCCTACACTGATCAATTACATTACAGAGACCATGAAATAGTGGAAGACCCCTTTGCAATTAAGCCATGAAAAAGGGCAGATTATTATTCCAGGGATAAAAATTCAAATGATTTGAACAAGAGGGAGTATATAAATATTCGGAAATTGATGAAGGATCAACAATAAAACATGAACAAATACAAATAAAAAACTTAGTAAGGAATATTTTAGAAGACTTAAATTAATTCTGAAAACAGCACTGACATCTAGGAACAAAATTCAAGCTATAAACCAATTTGCTCTTCCTGTCCTGACTTACAGTTTTGGAGTGACTGACTGGCCCCAAAAGGTGTTTGATAGATTAGATAGGAAAACAAGAAGGATGCTTCATGCTTAAATGATTTACAAAAATCAATGCACACCAAGATTATATAATTCCCCATTCCGAAGGAGGTATGGGCCTCCTTAAAATTGATTACATGTATAGAGCTGCACTGGTGGGACTACACACATATCTGCTGACCTGACCCAAACATAGAGAATGTTTTGAAACATGAGGAGAATAAATCTACGGCAACTTCCCTGCTTAGTCTAGCAGAAGCATATCACAGTCACATCAAACCAGAAGTAGATAAAAATAAGGCAGCAACTGAATGTGCCTAAACACAAAAGAAAGAATATAAGGTGAAGAATCACATGAGAAGGCAAGAAATGTGGAAAATGCATAAATACAGCTGCACGTACAGAAAACTGCTGGGAGAACCTCATGTTGATCAGGATCAAACACAGGAATGGTTAAGGAAAGGCAAATTCAAACCAAAACATGAAAGGTTAATATTGGCAGCCCAGGATAGTGGGCCACGTACACATAGGTTTACAAAGTCCATTGAACATGTGGGAGAAACAGACAAATGTAAGTTTTGTAAAACAGAACTGGAAACAGTTGTACACCTTACTGCTGGTTGTGACATACTAATGGCAGAAGGACTGTATACTGAAAGTCATAATAATGTGGCAAGACTGTTGCACTGGGGATTGTGCCAATATTATGGTATTGAAGTGGCTGAAAAAACTGGAAACACGAGACAAATAGAAAATGATGAAGTCTACATTACATGGGATCATCCATTACAACAGTTCAAAAGATAGATGCTAGGAAATCAGAAACAGTGGTCCATGAAAAGAAGACAAAAGTAGCATTGATCATTGAAATCACTACACCCAGTGACTGCAGTGTCTTGCATACAACGAGACACAAAGTCATAAAATATCAGGATTTGCAGGTAGAAACAAGAGCAATGTGGAAGAAAGATACACAGACAGCTCCAATAGCAATAGGAGCAACTGGTCTTATAAAAAAATAATCTACCGTCGTATTTAGATATGTTACCAATACATGTAACGCCATAAGAATTGCAGAAGGATTCATTACAGGGCACACTGCAGGTGCTGCGAAGAACACTTCTGAGTGGCATCAAAGATTGAAACAATATTAATTTCATGAACTTTAACCATACTTTGACTTAGGAATGGGGTCCATTCCCGTCATGGTATTAGAAACCCCAAAGACTTGGAGAAATTAAAAAAAAGATTGCATAAGAATGAGAAGTGTATTAATAAGTTCTCTGAGAGAGCAGCTGATGCAAGGAATAGACTGCCAAATTACATTAAAGCAATCACTAGTTTAGATATTTTTAAGAACAACCTGGACACTTATTATGGGAACAACTGATTTGGTGTATTGGCAGGCTAGAAGGACATTATTCCCTGCACTTGAAGTATTCATATGCATGTATATAATATCATACCGGCATAAACACATGGCTACAGCTACTTTTCTCCAATACAAGTTTGGTGTTAGTGAGTAAGAGAATGTTTACTTCCATCACAAGGCAGTGGTTGCCTTGTTCACTTCGCAGCCAATACAGGAAAAAGTTGCACTGAATGTTTTGTTTTTTTTTTTTTTTAATAGAAATGCTAACAGTACAAAAAGGAGATTTGAGAATAATGTCTTACAGAGAAATAAATCATTTCTATTACTACTTCAAGGGCAGCAAATGTAGTTTATGCCATCTTGGTGATAATGAAGTTATACTTGCAACACTGGCAAACCAAAGGACTAAGATGGAGACAGAAATCAAGTTTTTATCGGCTGTTGTCTCTTCCTTCCAAAAAGTGCATACTTCAGCAAACCAAGTAACTAGTGGCATGTACAGACACAAAGTTGTTAGCATAAGAAAAATGCTAACAACTTTGTGTCTGTATACGCCACTAGCATAAGAAAAATGCAAAGCAAAACATTATGGAGACCATAAGATGTCTAGCCATATACACCTTTAAGATGGTACACTTAAAAGTTCTAGACACTTTTCCATCACATAAGAGTATTCACCTCCCAAAACTGAGGAAGGCTGCACATAATAACCTCTTGTGAAAATCTGTGTCTACCCATCCAATCATCAAGACTAGCCTTAAATGTAGCCACAGTAGCAGGTTAGGAATACATTTAGTCATTTTCCCTTTGATTAGTTCAAACAGTCCTAATCAGAAACCTCACCTCGCTTACATTGAGTCTATGTGAAGAGAAACAAAATAAAATGAATCCCTAAACACATGTATAAAAATGGTATAGTACTTTAACCATGTTAATAGCATGCCGATATCTGTTTTTGTGGTGTGTGTGCATATTTGTGTGTGCATGTGTCATTTAACTATAATAGTACAATACGTCTCTAGGTGCAGCCCTGACAGATATTCATGTTCACAGCAATTTGCAATGGAAATCAGGAAAAAAGACGTTGCAACATTCTAATTCCTCATTGTCCACAATTTCATATGTGATGTAATTAAATGATACTTATGATAGTTTCCATATAGTTTTCCCAAGCTTACAAATGTTATATCTTGATTAAAAAAAAAATTTGCCTTAAGCATACATTAAAATGACATGCTGCCATTGTTTCTTTTTGCACATAGTAATGACAGCATTCCACATGCGACTGCTTGTAAAGGATTTATTCAACATATAACCGTATTTGTTTTCATTTTTTTTTTATTTATCCTTTGTTGAACAGGAAATTTGGCTTGAGAATCAGGAGAACTTTCCCTTCTTGCAGTCGTACATCTAACAAGCATGTGCATACATCGCATTTTTAGAATACCGTGGTTGGGAGGACAATGTGTGGGTAGGATCATGGCAGAAAAGAGAAAGAAGGTGCGTTGTGTAGATTCACTTCAATATGTGGCATTATGTTAGATTTGGAGATCATGTTTCTAAAGGGACTGCTTGGTAAATCAGACAGAGAATTTAAACAAAGAAGAGTGTGTCGTGAAACCCCTCCAGTCTGGAGGGTTGCAGGATGATTTACTGAAAGACATGATGGTACAAAGCAAGCCAGAGAATGGTGGAGAAGCTTCGTGTGAAGAAATAATGGATAAAATCCAAAAGGTAGAGGAGGAATCTATTCTAGAAAACAAAAGGCCAATGTACAGGGATATAAAGAAAGAAGGCTATATGTTGAGCCAGTTGCAGGAGTGAGAAAGATGGAGGAAATTAGTAAAGCTAGTACAATAATAAGAAAATATACCATTAGAATACAAGGGAAACAAGAAGAAATAAACAGATATGTTTTGGACAATGTTATAGTTCCACTGGGCATTAACTGGCTTCCATTTAAATTAGCAAAGAAACTTTTTGTGACATTATTTTTGAGACTGGACATAGTATGGAAAAGCTTTTGTGAGAGAGAGAAAAACGAAGAATGATAGCACTTGGAACTTTTATGTTACTAAAACATTTAACAAAGTCTCTAAAAGAAAGCAACACGTGCAAACCTGAACTGACATTGATAAAATAATACTGAAAAAACACTTGGAAGGAGTATTTATTTATTTTATTTGAATTTGTTCACCGGGAGAGTCCACTGGGTCAGAGCAACCCATTTTCAGTGGAGGCCCGGGGAGAAAAGCTCCACAAGTAGTTACATTCATGACAATAGAGGTTACATTGATGAAAATTACAGTGGTAAAGGATATATAATAAGCAAAAAGGCATTCCTGCATAACATTTCTTACACAAGAATATAAAGCTACATATTAGATAGAAAAAAATAATATGAATATCAATTTTCAGACATTTGAGCAACTTTGGAAAGATAGGACATATATGATAAGATTATTTTTAAGAATTAAGTTAGAATTATTTAAGCATTCCTGGTAAAGAATAGTATGTGGGCTACTAATTGAAAATAGAAAGGTCATTTAAGCATTGTGAGGTGTTAATGCATATAGAGTGCAATTTATTAGACTTATATCATATACATATATAATATGAGATAATAAATGTAATAATATTATGGAAATGGTGAAAATGTATGATAATAGAGGTTTATGGACTGGGAGGTGGAAATGTACTGCAATATTGAAAATGGTAAATGAAAAAATTGTGCATATTCCAAGCATTATAAATAATGGGAGGACTAGAGATGTTGCAAAATACTGGAGCAACCCAAAGCTTGTTTTGGTTATGGAAAAGAGGGGCATTTTATAGATAAATGGGGTAAAATAAATGTTTTGTTTGTGTAGGGAAATGGGACAAGATGGAAAGAAATGGGTATCAAGTTATTATAAGTGTAATCAGGCTGGGCATTTATGACTGGATTGCGAGAAAGAAAAATATTTAAACGTGCAGATAAATGAAGAACAGAAAAGTACTTATGAGGGCAGTGAAGTACAAGAATGGGAAAATGAAGGAATATTAAAGAATAATGAAAATGTATTTATTTATTTATTTGTATTTGTTCACATGGAAAGTCCACTGGGTCGATGTGAGCCCATTTTCAGTGGAGGCCCGGGAAAAAAAGCTCCACAAGAACACTGAATTACAATACAGCAGTACAGCAGCAGAAAGGCACAATTCTTTGTATAATTTAGATTCAGCAAAATACTTGCACTACAACATGAGAGTCCAAAAGTAGCAAATATAGATATTATACATAGGTGGTATCCGACAGTCAGCAAATTAAGAGTACGTCAGTAGCCTAGTACTAATAACATAGTATGCATATTAATAGGTTTTACATTCAGGTATATAAAGCTTGTCATTTCAATATTTAGTTCAGTAGGTACGTCACTGTAGAGGGCTCAAGGAAAGTGTAGTGAAACTAAAGAATTAAGGCAGTAAGTTGCAGGTTGAAGGTAGTGAAAGACCAAGAGGTAGTTAAAGGTGAGAAGAGTAGAGGAAGAGGGAGTCAGGTTTTGAGAGGTGTACTGTTGGTGCATGTACATTGCCATAAGGAGGAGAGATGTAGTTCCAGTGTTTTTTGAAAGTAATTGGCTTGCTAGTGGTCCTGACTGATGGTGAGAGAGTGTTCCACACTTTGGCAACAGTAAAAGACTAAAGCATCTGGCCAGCAGATAAGTTTGGGCTTTCCACTTTTAAGAGTAGCTGTTTTTCAGATCTGAGATGTATTAGGGTGGTAGTGGGTAAGTAGATTGGTAAGGACAGGGCAGTCTGATGGTTTGAATATGAATTTTGTGTGCTGTGATTACTTGTGGGTATGAAAGGTAGAGAGAAAGTTCAAGCCAGTCTAGATGGTGTAGTATGGAACAATGGTGGGAGGAGTATTTTGCATTGGCTGTGAACCTAGCAATTTTATTGTAGCACAACTCAAGTTTTGATTTCAATGAGGACTGAATGTTGGTAAGGAGGGATGCGCCATATAAGAGTGAGGGAAGTAGAAAGGTAGAGGCAAGGGTTTGTTTGCTGGAGGTACTAAGGAACTCGTTTTGTCTATAAAGCATGCCAAGTTTTTGGTGTGTCTTTTTAATACTGTTGTGTATGTGCAGGTCGAATGTTAGATTTTCATCGATGATTATGCCTAGTAGTTTTGTGTGTAGGACAACCTCTACGGTGGTTTTATTTTGGGATAGTATGGAGAATTCATTTTTATTCAAAGTAGTAGTTTTCTTAGGGGTGAAAAGAACAAGTTTAGTTTTGTTGGGGTTTAGGACAGGATGGTTATTGGCAATCCAGGTTTTGGTGGCTGTGAGGGCACTTTGGGTGATTTGTAGTAGCTCAGATGAGGTATTAGCAGTGCAGATGATGAGTGAGTCATCTGCATATTGGATTAGGCAGCCTTGAGTAAGGGTGGTATGAAAGTTATTTATAAAGATGCGGAAAAGAAGAGGCCTTAGTATGGAACCTTGGGGGACACCTGCGGTGGTATTAAGGATTGGAGAGAGAGTGTGCTGCCATTTGGTTGATTGCTGTCTATTTGTGAGGTAGCTTGTGAACCAGGTTATGATGGTGGCTGAGAAGTCTAAGTTAGAGAGTTTTGTGAGAAAAAGAGGGTAAGAAACTGTACTGAAGGCCTTAGAGAGATCAAGAAATAGTGAAGAAACAATTTTACCAGCACCTCGAGCCCGGTTAACTGTATCCAGGAAGGAGATGAAAGCGGTTGTGGTACTATGGCATGGCCTGAAGCCATGCTGAGTTGGGGATAGGATCTGATTGTCGAGTAAATGGTTGAGAAGTTGAATATGGATGCATTTTTCCAGAATTTTGGAGACTAGTAAAAGGATTACAATAGGTTGAAAGTTGGAAATGTCTATGTTGTTTCCACTTTTATGTAAGGGGATAAATAAAAAAAAAGGGAACAATAAACAAAGAAACAGAAGAAAGTTCAGAAGTAAGTGATGAAGATATAAGTTGGGAGACAGAAATAAATACAATTATATTGGTAAAAGTGTAAATGATAAGAAAAGGAAACAGAGGAATAAATATTAAAGAAAATAAAAAAATGGGTGAATATATAGTAATTAAGCTGTCAAAATAAGAATATAGAGATCCAAGAAAAAGTGTTCAGGTGCTGCAAGAGTAAAATATGAAAATGAATATTTAAAATAATTGCCTTAAACTTAAACAGAAGGAAAAGTAATAACTTTAGAGTACTTTCACCAAATGTAAAACAGTATTAATATTATAAAATGGATAGGAATATTGGAATGGTGTACTAAATGTGATGTGGATGTTATTTTATTAGAGGATGTAAGATTTCTGGTAAATGACAAGAGACTACAAATGGAAAAATGATGGAGCACAAATATAACATAGAACTTGGAAAGTGAACAATGTCCAAGAGTGGCTGTGTTGCATAAAAAATTTGTAAACATGCTAGGTGTAACACTGGTAAGGATGGAAAGACGGACAGTTGATGTGAGGTAGACAGAACATGTTTACAGGATTATAGCATTATATGCCTATATAACCAGTAAAGAAAGACAGAATCTGTTTCATCAACTATTAGATTATGTAGTGATTAACATGAAAATTATAACTATATGAAACTTAATTGTGATTTCGCAGGAAAATTTAAAAAAGGGAAAGGTGTTAAAAATGCAAGATGTGCAAGATGAAAAATATAAAAAGTGAAGTAAAAAGAACACAGGTACAAATTATGAATATTGTAGTACAGCATGTGGAACTACGTACAGGGATAAAAAGAATGTAAAGTAAAAAATGGAACAAGTTAAAGAAGAGTTTGAAAAAGAAATTACAATTAGTGAGATGGATGAAGTACTTAGGAAAGTAAATGCTAACTCGGTATCAGGCCCCACATGGCATATAATAAGGAATGTATTAGAAGGTAATGGATTGGCAAAGAGAGTATTTTGCAAATATACTGAATGAACGGTTGGTGGAAGAATTTATTTATGAATATTTGTGTAGTGGGATATTAAAATTTATTTGAAAAAAAATGAAAAGAATAAAAAAAACTGGAGACCTATCTCATTAAACAGATTATAAAATGATTGTGAAAGTAATACAGAGGAGAATGGAAGGAAGGCTGGGACATTATAGAAGAAAGTATACATTGTAAAAAACTGAAGGGGAGTCAAGAATTGTTTTTGGTCATAAGAGAAATTGTGAATGATATTATAAACAAAACAGTGGATGTGAAAAATATGGTAGCTGATATCAGCAAGGCATTTGCTACAGTAGGACATGATACTTTGTAGGATGTTATGGAAAAGTATGGGATGGGTAATAAAATTAGGAGTGTGTGTATGTCAGCATATCAAAATAATAGTGAATGGTGGCTTAATAAAGAAATAGACTCATACAGAAAAAGTGACACTGCTGTTATGACTTTGTGAGATCAAACACAGCAGAGAATTACAGAAGGAAGTCCTAGAAAATGAAAAGCAAAAACAGCCATTAGTCTCCAAATTGTTATAACTTTTAGCAACAAATCACTATAGCAGCACAGACAATTTGACAGACTTTTTTATATAGTGGGGCAATAAGTCCTTAATATATTCAGGATCCTGCTCATGCTGGACTTATTGATCAACATCACTACTTTGTAAAAGGTGTCTCATGTGAAGGGAGGCCAGTTATAATCAACAGTGTTATATGGAGCCATCAAAGAGCCCCAAACAAAAACCTGAGTTTCAGAGTTTAGCACCACCTGCAAGTGGTTCAGGTTTTCACCTGAAAGTCATAGATGCAGGACAGAGCATTAATCAGTGGGACTTAGGTAATGAAACAGCAGGTGTTACGAATTTATGAAACTAACCTCAAAGAAGTACATCAATAACTTAAAGGTTATAAAAAATAAATTCAAACATGACTAAATTGTACAGAGTGATCAATGAAGGCAAAGTGACTAAAACGATGGGGTTTACTTCTACAGAAACATGTGAGCAGTGTTAAAGTCTCTGTACTAGATTAATAGAATGCAACCCCAACAAAAATTAAGCCAAGTATTAAGAAAATCAACAGTTGGCAATACAGTATATAATATAAGATGTCCAGCAAAACACTACACTCCTCAATATTCCTCAAATACAGTACAAAGCATGAAACTATTATTGTACTGACCACTCTACAGGAAAGGAAAACTTTGACCATTGCCTGGAGATTGAAACCAGGACTCCCACCCCAACCCATCTACACACACAAACAAACATTACATGTGGTTGCAACTGCTGCTGAAGCAGCAAGGAGTTTCTGGACAGCTGAGCTGTTAACACAATACTAGGCTCATGGTTTGTACTGCAGTGGATACTTGTGTGTTTCAAATCACCTTTATGGTGGTTTCCTAGCTGAAGGAAAAAACGGACCTTGTCTTGTGGGGAAACTAGGTACTAAACTGTCTGGAAACGCCTTGGAGGGCATACCTGTTAACTGTCCCTGATTTTCAGGGGCGTCCCTGATTTTGACTCAAATTTTAACTTTGTCCCTGTTAATCCCTCTTAACACACTGGTGCCTTTTGAACAAAAGGTGGTGAATTATACTTAATAAATAATGACAATAATTAAGAGCTGATTGGTAATGCATATTAATTCACATTCTCTAATTATGTTAGTGCCTCAAGTTAATAGAACTAATATTTTAAAAGTATCCCTGATTTTTCTGCATTTATCCCGGATTCTTTTGAGATTTGTCCCCGATTGGTTGAGAGCTATGTATGAGGGTGGGGGGTTAGGTTTAGTCCTCAAGCAAGTGTCAAGAGTTCTCCTTTCCTGTTAAGTTCTTATCCTCAAATATAGTTTATAATGGTTACATACTGTAAATACTACAATTACTATAATGAAACTGTTGAACTAACCTAAAATACCTGAATCGGTGGTAAATAATTACTTGCAATGTATAGTATCAACAGTGCAGCACTGCAAGTGTCTTTTTCCTAGGCTGTGAATGAAAAATGTGTGTGTGTGTGTGTGTGGGGGGGATTTATTTATAAAATTAAGTCAATCAATTATGACACTGTGCAGAGAAACATAAACGCATATTTAAATAAGACTGGTTGGATCGAATTCCGTTTAGGAACATATGAACAATACTAAACAAATGATCGCGAGGGACAGAAGATGCCTAGCCATATACGCCTTCCAGCACTACAGACAAGTACATGGTAGACCCTTTATTTTGAACAGAGTGACATAACAGCGTTCAGGGAGCAACTGCACATCCTGCACCATACCCAAACAAACGACCTTGAAGAAAGTGGAGGGAGCCGACAACAACAACGAAACTTTGTATAAGCGTGCCTGAAGTCCTAATACTGTTTAGAAAAATAAAACTAAGAAATCGCAGTCACTTACATCTTTCTTGGATAGCTTGTGGAACTGTTCTTTGATTCTGGGGCGCCACCACCCCTCAACTTGTTTCCTAGTCTGCTCTCGATAATCTCGTTCCCACTTGCCTGTCTCACTATAAATTCTTCGGACCAATGCCCATTGCACTGTCCTAGTCAATCTCCAGGTCTTAGTCCAATAAACTAAATAATGTGAACAGAACCGTGATAACCCCAAGACTGGGTGCATGCTGTAGACCTAAAACTGCTACCCCTCTATTAACACATTGAGCACAGTGAAGAAAATGTTAACTATGCGTGTAGTCCGTTATCACTTGATAAAAACCCAGTATAATATATTAACTGCAGTCAATGAATTGTTTTTCCAAGAGCTGTCATAACTTAACATACTAAGTAGATAATCCACGTTTTTTCCAGCATAAACAATTATACTTCCGTGTCAGTTATAACTGTTTCCGCCCTGCCAAGAGTTTCCCCCTCTCTTCCGCCCTGCAGACGTCTAGGCTTCTCCAATAAACGTATAAGTAGATGCGGAAGTTGTGGTTTTAGAATGGCAAATGGTGTATCTTCAGTTGTGCGCCTAACATGAATGGGGTATCTATTATCTTTGTAAGGTTAAAACTAGGTTTCTTTAGCGGAATGAACTTTAGTTTTTTCAAGGAATGGAGTCTAGCCTCTTTAGTTTGACACTGCAGAATTACCCTGTATGCGGCCAGGCTTCTAATTGGATGACAAGGGATATCATTAGCACCTGTGTGGGTTGGATAACTTAACTGTGTCCCGAAAAAAAAAACATGAAAAATTGCAAATGTCCTGAGATTGTCCTTGCCAAGTTGACAGATACCTCGTTACAGTAAGACATGCCCCACTTTGGGCATTTGAAAATGTAGCAACCCCAAGTCGGGGATTCTAGCACGTTAACAAAAGTTTGGCGTTTTAGACATGCTGTGTGTGTGTAAGGTTGGGTGCTGGGCTGGCAACTCGACACCGTAAAACTCCACTGCCAGTCATGAGCGTACAGGTGATCCGCTGTGGCGACCCCTGACCGGGAAAAAGCCAAAAGAAGAAGAAGTTTTCCTTGTCAGGTTCCCTGACTTAGCTCTCAACGAATCAGGAACAAATCCAGAAATAACCAGGGACACTTTTAAAATACTAATAACATGAGACGTTGGCAGAATAAGAGAATGTGAATTAATATATATTTTCTGAAGTTGAAGAATTATATAATTCTACTTGTCTTTAGGTATAATTCATAATTTTTTTCAAAAGTCACGAATTTTAAAAGGAATTAACAGTGACAGAGGCAAAATTTGTGTCAGTTTCCGGGATGTCCTTGAAAATCAGGGATAGTTGATAGGTATTGAAAATTAGTGACAGCTGGTAGGTATCCCTGGTTAGGTCACAGCATGAAGTTATGGGAAAGAGTAGTGGAAGCTAGGTTAAGAAGGGATGTGGTGATTAGTGATCAGCAGTATGGTTTTTATGCCGGGAAAGAGCACTACAGATGCGATGTTTGCTCTGGGAGTGTTGATGGAGAAGTACAGAGAAGGTCAGAAGGAGTTGCATTGTGTTTTTGTAGACTTAGAGAAAGCATATGACAGGGTGCCTAGAGAGGAGTTGTGGTATTGTATGAGGAAGTCGGGAGTGTCAGAGAAGTATGTAAGAGTGGTACAGGATATGTACGAGGGTAGTGTGACAGCGGTGAAGTCTGCGGTGGGAGTGACGGATGCGTTTAAGGTAGAGGAGGGATTACATCAAGGATCAGCTCTGAGCCCTTTCTTACTTGCAATGGTGATGGCCAGGTTGACAGACGAGATCAGACAGGAGTCCCCCTGGACTATGATGTTTGCAGATGACATTGTGATCTGTAGTGAGAGTAGGGAACAGGGGGAGGAGACCCTGGAGAGATGGAGATATGCTCTAGAGAGAAGAGGAATGAAGGTCAGCAGGACTAAGAGAATATATGTGTGTGAATGAGAGGTAGGAAAGAGGAATGGCGAAGGTGGATGAGTTTAAATACTTGGGATCAAGAGTTCAGAGTAATGGTGAGTGTGGAAGAGAGGTGAAGAAGAGAGTGCAGGCAGTGTGGAGTGGGTGGAGAAGAGTGTCAGGAGGGATTTGTGACAGACGAGTACCAGTAAGAGTGAAAGGGAAGGTCTGCAAGAGGGTAGTAAGACCAGCTGTGTTATATGGGTTGGAGACAGTGGCAGTGACAAAAAGGCAGGAGTTAGAGCTGGATGTGGCAGAGTTAAAGATGTTAAGATTTGCACTGGGTGTGACGAGGGTGGACAGGATTAGGAATAAGTATATTAGAGGGTCAGCCCAGGTTGGAAGGTTTGGAGACAAAGCCAGAGAGGCAAGATTACGTTGGTTTGAACATGTGCTGAGGAGGGATGCTGAGTATATTGGGAAAAAGATGCTAAGGATGAAGCTACCAGGTAACAGGAAAAGAGGAAGGCATAAGATAAGATTTATGGATGTGGTGAGAGAGGAGGACATGCAGGTTGTTGGTGTGACAGAGCAAGATGCAGAAGACAGGAAGAAATGGAAACGGATGATCCGCTGTGGCATGCTGAGTATATTGGGAAAAATATGCTAAGGATGAAGCTACCAGGTAACAGGAAAAGAGGAAGGCCTAAGATAAGATTTATGGATGAGATTGTTGGTGTGACAGAGCAAGATGCAGAGGACATGAAGAAATGGAAACGGATGATCCGCTGTGGCATCCCCTAACGGGAACAGCCGAAAGAAGATGATGATGATGATAGGTATCCCTGGTTTGTTGCATGATTGTTCCTGACTTGGAGGAGCTGTGGTCAGATAGGGATGCAAATAGGCTGTATGGTCATTTATATAATGTCTTGACTCCTTTAATTTCTAAGAAAATGTTTTCTTTCATGCTGTGTTTATCATACCTCTCAAGTGTACATTGTTATGAGTAATGGACTTAATTTTGAGTCTTAAAAAGTCCAGGTTTCTCGCAATTCCACATTGAAATGGTCTTAAGCATTTTTAACTGATATCCTTGGTAAATAATGCTGAGTTATATTAATTCATTAACTTGTTGTAAATGTAAAATAATAGATTTTAACCATTGTGCAAGTTTCCTAGTTGAAGTTGTTAGAAAGTGTCGTGCATCTTGCCTTTTTATTTCACATTATTAAAGGTAGTGTTCATAATTTTAGAGCTGGGATGTTTTGAGCGAAGGTGTTTACTGTCCTTTGTCTTAAGGCTGGCAGTGCTTGAATAAGAAGTACACATGTATTCTTCTCCAGCATTGTGTTGTTTTGCCCTTACTTTTACACTTGTTCTCTGTATATAGTAGTAGACATCCTTCAATCCCAAAGGATCATGGGTTTGCACCCCATGGGACTGATTCGAGCAGCATCTTCTGTGGTTATGCAATCCAGTCGGGGAGTGGCAGTCCTTTCCACAGTCTGGTATCATGGGCATGGATCTTCTTGAGGGCTCTGTTATCCTCTGCTTTTCTTGTCAAAGTGGTTTCATACATAGCGATAGCTTCCTTCACTACCTGTTTTCCAGCATACTTGTCTGAGATGAGAGAATACCAGGTGTCCATGCTGCTGGAGAGAGTGCTGAGGTCATGCTTGCATATGCCCTTGAAGCGCAATTTGGGACACCCTTTCTGCCTATTTCCAAAAAGGAGGTCTTTTGGTATTTGGCCATCCATCACGCATGAAACATGACCCAACCAGAGCAAACACCTCTGTTTCAGGAGGATGAACATTGAGATGATACCTGTCCTCTCAAGCACTGTGTTGTTGGGGATCTTGTCCTACTATGAGATTCCAACTATGCTCCTAAGGCAGAACATATACAATATATTGAGCTGCTGATCCTCTTTTGAGTGCAAAGTCCATGTTTCACCAGCATACAGTAATGTGCTCAAAACACAGGCTATGTAAACTTGCACCGTAATGTACACAATGAGTTTATTATTAGCCCATACTCTCTTCATCAGCCTGGAAAATGCTGTGGCGGCTTTTTCAATGTATTGTTGATCTCACTATTGAGCTACCGGTTGTCTGAGATTGTAGAGGCTAGATCCACGAACACATGGACAACCTCCAGCTCATAACCTCACAACTCTCAACCTGATTGATGGCACATTACCTACATTTTAGCCCATCACCTAGATTTTCTTTAAACTGACTGTGAGGCTAAATTCCATATATCCATCTGTAATGTGACTCATGAGTGACTGAAGTTCCAGCTGTGTGTGAACAGTAATAGCTGCATCATCAGCGAACAGGAACTCCCTTAGATGTTTCCTAAGTACCGAGGTCTTTGATCTAGGCCTCAGCAGTTTGAAGAGGCTTTCATCTGTTCTGGTTCAGAGAAAGATACCCTCCGCAGCAGTTCCAAAAGCAAGTTCCAACAGAAAAGAACATACCAAGCAATATCGGAGCCAGTACACATCACTGCTTCACTCTGTTGAGAATCTCAAAAGGGTTAGATGTAGATCCGTCATACTTGATGATCCCCTTCTTGCCTTCGTGGAAGGCCCTGATAATCTGTGTATGTATGCATGGATGTATGTAGTTATTTATTTATTTAACGTGTTTACCAGGAAAAGTCCAACTTGGAATAAACCAATTTTCAGCGGAGGCCCGGGGAGAAACACTCCAGGCGCATGTCCTTGTAACGTGGTGATAATGCTAAGCAGCGTTGGAGGACAGTCAGTGTTTGCCAGAACTGGAAAAGTCCAACTTGGAATAAACCAATTTTCAGCGGAGGCCCGGGGAGAAACACTCCAGGCGCATGTCCTTGTAACGTGGTGATAATGCTAAGCAGCGTTGGAGGACAGTCAGTGTTTGCCAGAACTGCAAATAGACCTTTCCTCCTGACCTTGAGTAGCATCTTGCCCTCACCAAGAATGATACCACAGTATAAAGACAAAATGATCAATTGTAACAATTGGCTAAAGTATTGGTGTCATTCAAAGGGGATCCAGTGTCTGTCAGCCTGGGATGACATGCTCGACAAGCCACATTGCTTCGCTAGGGACGGCTTGCACCTGTCACCCCTGGGTTTTCGAATACTGGCAAAGGCTCTTGCCTCCCCCATAGTGCCTTTTTTAGGTAAGGCTCAAAAGACAAACCCACCTCCATAGACAACACAAAGAAAAAAAAACTAAGAGTAATGCTGCTCAATGCCAGAAGTCTAAACCTCAAGATGCATGCACTTGAGACTCTCTTCAGTATGGAGAATATCGATATCTGTGCAGTAACAAAAAAACCTGGTTCAAGGCTCCCAAGAGCACCCCAGCACTAACAGGTTATACTTCATACCATGCTTTTCGGCCCCAAAACTCAGACCGAACCACAAAAGGAGGGGGGGTATCCATATTTATCAAAGATACCCACACCTCCAGATTAGTGGCACTGCACAAAGCATCGGAGACCATCCATGTGCAACTAACAGTGGGCAAAACTGCCTTTCAGTTTGTAGCCTGCTACAGACCACCCTCCCAAACACAGGAACCCCACTCAGCTTTCCTGAGAACACTGGAGAATATGAAGGTCTCTCCAAACACCATTATATTGGGTGACTTCAACTACCCAAACATTGATTGGGAAAACTACTCAAGCCCAAACACCCTCACCCAATGGTTCCTAGAATTTATAAACTCAAATGCTATGGAACAACTGGTCACACTCCCCCAAGAGGGGAAAACATATTGGATCTGGTCATCACCAACATGGGGTCTCTATGTTCCACACCAGAGGTATACCCCTCATTGGTAAGATCAGACCATAAACTAATCTCACTGGACATCCATATTCCGTCCCCACCCCCAGCCAAGGAAACCACGGTGAAGAACTCAAAAGCAAACTTCACACTTCTCAAAACTGAGGTGGAATCCTTCAAAGCCCCCGGTCCAGTGGAAAATACGGCCCAAAACGCAGAATCCTTTACAAAAGCATTCTGTGGACACCTACAGGAATGCATGGAGCATGCTATCCCAAATAAAACCAAGACTCACTCCTCCAAAGGCAGGAGACCTGTCTGGTAGACCCCGGCCATAAATAAGCTATAGAACAGAAGGAGAAAGGTACTACATGATAGAGCAAAATCCCAAAAAGGGAAGGCGTCTCTGATCATACTAGCAAGAAACTACGATCCCTCATAAAATCATCTAAGGCCAGCTTCGAAAAAAAAATTGCACAAGACACTAAAGATAATCACAAGGCCTTCTTTAGTTATGTCAGAAACCTGGGAGGCAACTCCCAGATATGCTCTGAGTTAGTGCAAAATGACAAAAAATACACTGAACCCACAGACATTGCCAACATCCTGGCAGAAAGGTTCAGTGCAAACCCCCAAAGAGCAAATGTCTTTCCCAACAGAGTGTAGCCTTCCTGAGATCACAGATGCACAGGTGAGAGCTGCCCTCTCCAAAGCAAAAAACACAACATCAGTGGGACCAGACGGTGTCCCAGGCTGCATCTTACACGAGCTCCAAGAAGAACTAAACCCTCATATAAAGTCACTGTTCAATCTCAGCCTTACTACAGGATATGTACCCAAGGAATGGCGTACAGCAACAGTGGTCCCACTCCACAAAGTTGGTGCCACAACAGACCCCGGAAACTATCGCTCTATAAGCCTGACTAGCCTGGTCTGCAAAGCTATGGAGTGTATCATCATGGAAATCATAAACAAAGACATTGGGAACCTCCAGACACTGGATCCTACCCAATTCAGCTTTGTTAAGGGCAGATCTTGCCTCTTGAACCTGGTCGACTTCTTTGAAACAGTTATCAAAGCCATAGATGAAGGGACGGTAGTCCACACAGCCTACCTGGACCTCGCAAAAGCCTTCAACACAATACCCACTCAGGCATCATAAATAAGCTCACCAGCTTAAATATCAACCCCTATGTCACAAGATGGGTTGCAAACTGGCTCAGGGATAGAACCCACATGGTCAGAATAGCAGGTGCCATGTCAGACTCTAAACCAGTTACAAGTGGCGTCCCACAAGGCTCAAGTCCTGGGACCTCTCTTGTTCGGCATATATTTGTCTGAGGTACAGGCTAACACGGGTAGACTATGGCTAACCAAGTTCGCAGATGACTGCAAACTGGGTGCCATAATCGACTCTACGGCAGACACAAGCATCCTCCAAAGGGGTCTCACAGAGACGGATAACTGGTGCCAGAGCCATGGCCTAAAGCTAAATGCCAAAAAGTGCATAGTCATTCCCTTTGGGAAAAACAAAGTGCCCACAAATTATCACATACGTGGTATTCCATTAAGTACAGAAGAAGTAATTAGGGACTTGGGGACCCAAGTAGATAGCAATCTCTCCTTTGACAATCACATTGCCAAAGTGGTTAGAAAGACCTATATAGCCCACCTTATCACAAAATGGTTCACATCTAGATCAAGAGAGGTCATTGTGCCCCTCTACTCATCACATTTGAGATGTACCTTACCCGACACCTGCAGCAACTGGAAAGACCCCAAAAGTACCTCACCAAGAGGATCAAGGGACTCAAACAGATGCCCTATGCAGTTCAACTAAAGAAACTCCAGCTCTACTCAGTTGGGTACCGCCTACTCAGAGGCGATCTGTGTCTGATGTATAAAGCCGTGTCCAACCCAGAATTAATGGACATGCTTCACCTCAGTAAATCCAAATTCCTTAGAGCTACATGCTCCAGGGACTTGAACCTCAGCACAGAAATAAATAGGACATGCTGGAGGGACAGATTCATATCCCAGAGGCCCTCCTCACTCTGGAACAAAATCCCAATCCATGTTAGGCAGAGCCCCTCACTGACCCTCTTCAAGAGAAATCTTGATGAGTGGATGGGAGATTGTAAGTTTACCCCTGGGATCTCTTCTGTGTCCCTGCTTGATAGAGGTACAGTAAACTAACCTTAAAAGGGCTACCTTCTGTGACTTACTATACAGAGGCACAGTCAACTAATCTAAAAGGGCGGCGAAAGCCAAACACACTCTGGCTAAGCTTATAAATGCCCTAGGGCAGATAGCCTAGTATCAACCCATGAACCTATGAAGTCAAATGCCTTGGTCAGATCAATGAAGGCAAAATACAGAGGTTTGTTTTATTCTCTGCACTTTTTTTTGTTGCCTAACAGAGAAAACCATGTCTACAGTAGACCATTCAGCTCTGAGCCCACACTGAGAGTCTGGGTAAACTCTCTTTGCCAGAACGTGGAACCTCTTCAGGACAACACATGCAAACAGCTTCCCCACAGTACTGAGAAGGGAGATGCCATGATAGTTGTTACAATTATTTTTGTCACTCTCATTCTTATAGATAGTAACCATGTTAACATCCCTCATATCTTGCAGTACACTGCCTTCTCTCCAGCATTGACAGAGTATTGTATGCAGCTCTGATATTAGGGTACCACTGGAACATTTAAGGATTTCTGAGGGAGTACCATCTTTCTCAAGGGGCTTTTCCAGGTGAGAGTGCTTTTAGCACATCTTTAAGTTCCTCCAAGGTGGGCTCAGCATTAAGTTCCATCATAGCTGGCAGAGGCATGATAGCATTCAGGGCGGTCTCCATAACTATGGTCTCTCTGGCATACAGCTGTGAGTAGTGTTCCACCCAACATTCCATCTGCATGGTTCTGTCCTTCAATACCTTGCCTGTGGCTGATTTAAGTGGGGCAGTGATTGACTGATAACTTGCTTTATCCCATTGTACATTCCTCGCATGTTACCAATGTCCGAGGCCTGCTGAATCCTGAAGCAAAGTTGACACCAATAATTGTTTGCACACTGCCGAGCTACCTGCTGCACTTGACTGTGATCACACTGGACTGCCTGCAAGTTCTCCTTATTGGGCGATGACCTGTATGCAGCCAGTGCCTGTCTCTTCTTCTCATTCAGGGTTGTCAGCGCTTCACTGTGGGCTTCAAACCAATCAGCACATTTGACTGTCTTCTTCCCAAAGATGGATATTGCAGTGTTACAGATAGCATCCTGTAGTTTTTCCATTCCCTTGCTGGTGTCAGTGCCATCCAGGCAGGGCAAGGCCTCTTCTAGTGCTTGAACAAACTTGCATACTTTTGAAGGGTCATGACTTTTGCCTGTGTTAATGCGTGGCCTCCCTTTCTTTTTAGAGTGAAAGTACCTTTCTGGCTGGATGTTCACTTTCCCACACACAAGCACATGGTCAGTATCACAGTCTGCCCTGTGGTAATTGCACGTTACCTTGACACTACCTAAATTGCTGAGTTTGGTGAGGATAAGGTCAAGCTAGTACCAATGATTTGATCTTGGGTGTCACTACAAAACTGTACTGAGGCTTGACATTGAAAAAAACTGTTGGTTATGCAGAGGTCATATTGGGAACAAATTTAAAGGAGTAGCTGTCTGTTTTTATTCAGCTTTCCTGTTCTGAACTCTCCCAGACAGGATGGCCAGCTGTGATGGTCACTGCCAACTCTGTCATTAATGTCATCAAGAATGAATAATGGTTTATGGGAAGGGACCTCGCTGATGGCAGCACTAAGTTCATCATAGAACTTGTCCTTGACTTCCTCTGTAGAAGTTAAAGTAGGCGCATAGACACCAAAGATGTTGACCATGGCCACTGGTGTTTGTAGATGAATTTTCAGTTTTCTATATTTCCCATATTTGGTGGTATGACTGAGCCAAACAGGTTGTTTCTGAGTGGGAAACCAGCATGATGTTCCCTGATCTCTTTTGGAAGCTTCCTGAGTCAGAAAAAAAGTAAGGTCCTTCTCCCTGAGACATCCATTGGAGGCTAACCTTGTTTCCTGGAAAGCCACAATGTTCATCTGCAATCTGCTCAGCTCATTGTTTATGTCTGCTGTCTTCTCAGATCATTGATGTTCTGTAGATCTTCCATAAGGCCTAAAGATATTGTGTTTATGTTCCATGTGCCCAGCCTTTTTTTTTTTACCAGGTGTATGGGTAATGATCCACTTGTTGGGGGTTCCCTAAGCCCCACACACCCAATGGAGCAAGTTGACTGTGGTGAGGCAGTACCTATTTGGCTGATGACTGCCCAACTTAAGGCAGGTGGTAGCTGCCTAATGAGATCAAAGGACCTCTCCCACCATGAGAAGCGGCCCCTGGTGCCTCACTCTATGCCAGTGGAGTGTATTGGCTTATTACCAGTAAATGCTGCTTCCTGTTGTGTGCCACTACTCACAAAGTGATGCTGGAGTGTCTTGTCCAGGGTGCAGGCCTGGGCAAATGAATTTTGAGGAAACAGCTGATGTTCAGCAGCAGGTTCCCCCTCTCCATGCCACTGATGTAATCCAAGGGAAAGGCAATGCCAGTACAACTTGACATCAGTGTCATCACAGGAGCTGTCAGGATGAGGTTGAGTACAACCTGAAACTGCCTTATGGGCTCCGTCTCTGGATTTTCCCTCTGGGTTTACTCCTGAAGCCATCACCATGACTAGGTATTGCCGCAAGGTATCAGAGGTTTTATAACAAAGTTTACCTTCTCCTAGGTGGGCTGCCTTCCCAGGCTGATAAGCCTCACCTGACCGAAACTCTCTGTATATACTCAATTTCTTAGTAAAGTTGCAGTTGTTTAAATCAGAGAAGTAATGCTGTGTAGTTCCATTATTGGTGATTAGTGGGTCTAGCCTTAGGGAAACTGGTGCCCTAGACAAACAGCCCCATGGAGTCCCACCATGTACATCACCCAGTGCTACCCCACACCCCCATTAGGCCTGTCCACACCATCCAGATTACTTTTTTCTTCCTTTTCTCACAGTATATCTTACTTTTCATTTTTTTCCTGCATTCATTCCTTCAACATGTCCTAACTAGGCTAGCAAGACTGTTCTCTGATTACTGTGTAGGAAAGAAGAAGCCATGGAGGTGGGTCCTAGATGTTCTGAGGTATACCAGTTTCATCCAGTGATAGTCAGAAAAAAAATCCTGATGGTATTTTTTTTAAGTGCAACATTCTGACAGATGGTAGCGTTTTAGTCTTTTGCACAGCACAAGACATAACTACTGGTTTGTCATGCTCAAGGATTACAGCTTTGATAATGTGTTACCTTAGAGCTATAATGTAAAACGTCAAGTGGGCATCAATCAACAATGAACATGGGGAAGTGTTACATTACAGTACTATTCCTACACATATTAAATACTACCCATCAATGACATATGGAAACATTCTCTGTTACAGAACCTTATTGATGGGCTGGTCTGGAAATTCTAGATGCTGGCGGTGCATTCTACACATTTTTCAACTGTTTAATCAAATGATGACCTGAACAAAAATCATGATTACAGAAAGAGCTTCAGTGTTATTGAACTTTGCTTTTTCCTGTATCCTTTCAACAGGCCCAATGTGGCAAAGACTACTGTTGTAGAAAACAACTGGGGAGCCTTGGGGGGGGGGGGGGTATAGATGCTCTGAAGTGCATTTTACATTTTTTTTACCAACCTTTTGATCCAATTATGGCTTGAACAAAAATCATAACAAAAATGCAGTCTTTTTTATTATTTCTAGGAAGAAATAATTTGTATCCAAGGCTTAATACTCAAAACTGACAAAATAGCAGTATACAATAAACTGAGAAGTCAAATGTATTGCTAGGATACATAAATCATATCTGAGAATAGTACCTACCTCAATAACTCCCTCCAAATGAATTATAACCATATTTAAAAGTTGTCCCTGATTTTGAGATGTTGTCCTTCTTGAGCAAAGAAGTTGAGAAGTATGTTAAGTTTATGATATAGTCTGACAAAATGGCTGTGTTATACATTTTCCATGTAAGGTCTTTCAAATGAAAACCATAATGTTTGAAATTTTTGCCTTTAAATTTGAATATAAACATTCTGATGCAGGACTTATTTGATATTAAACTAGTTTCAGCATTGATAACCTACTAAAAATAGCTTGAGATAAATGTAGTGCTTATACTTTTATTGGGGTAGAGTTTGGCATAATGTTTACACTGTTTACATCATAAACAAGAGGTGCAGGGTTTGACTCTTACCTAAGATGCATAGCAAGCCTTAAAAAGGCCCTTGTTGCTGTTAGCCTAGTATGAATCTATGAAACTGTTTCTTCTCTATACCTGTCTCTAGACCTTTAGAGAAAATTGTAAATATTATGTTTTGCAATGAAGGGCTCAATGCTCAAATTGTTGCTTGCTGGGACAGCAGGGTTGCCCATTGTTTTTCCTGTCAGAGAGAAGAATAAATTAATGTTTGTGAAGAATTGCAAAGAATATGAGTACAACTGTGGATACAAGGTGCGCCTATAAGTCTTTTTTTGTGTGGGCTGTTGTGTTCTGTGTTTTGAATCAAACAGATGTGCTATACATATAGAGAGATGGGATTATTTAAGTATGGCATGTAAAAGATCAAAATGTTTATAGGAGCCTTTGTATATGTTGGGATGGCTGCCAAACTAAGATGTTATGTTTGAATAAAGTATACATTGTAATATTCCTATGTACAATTAAAAAAAATGCCTCGTTGTAGAGATGCAAGATTAGAATGGTTTGTCGGAAAGCTCTGATTCAACCAAGACCAAGTAACAAAAAACAGAGGCTAGAGCAGGAAAAACACAATAAGGGAATATGTAAAAATGGGAGAAGAGGGTAAGGGGTAGATGTAAAAAAAAGGAACTAGGAAGCGGAACATAAAATAAAATGGGGAATGAATAAAAATGTGTTGATTTAAGCAGAAAACAAATACAGAAAGTAAATTAGGGAATAATAAGCACTGGAGTATGTCTGAAGGCTTTAAACGGGAGGAATAGAAAGATGGACTGAAGCTGAAGGTACAGAAATAGAATGGGCACATGACAGCACATTATACAGAGGAAAAGAAGATATGGTCAGATTAAACACTGGAACATGAAAATGTGAAAGTGACAAGTATAAGAAGAGAAGAAAGAGATTATTCATGTATTGAGTCATCTAATTAGCAAATGATCACAATATAAATAAAAAACATTCCACACATACTTACTTACTTAGTGTATACTACCACACATGGCTCAACATCCACAAAATCCATTGACACAAATACACATACTATGCCAAAAAAAAAAATAATAACAACTCTCTTTCTCACAGATACACATATGCACACACACCACTTAAACCCCAAGGCAGACAGACCAGCACATGCACCATACCATCAGTGTTTTTTTGCAGTACCCATTGTCCCCCATTGCTTTATATATACAGACACATGCCACTGTACTGCAATCTTGCAGGGCTTGCAAACTGTACATTTTGATTGGCTGTGAAACAATTTAAATACATTTTCCATTCAACGAATCTTGACATAGCTGAACAAGCCGTGTATTCAGTCCATTTAATGGAACTTGTGTGGGTATTTTGTGTGTGTGTGTGTCTGTGTGTGTGTGTATATATATATATATATATATGTGTGTGTGTGTGTGTGTGTGTGTGTGTGTATGGGTCTACTTTACAAGAACGAAATTTCACTTACCTGAAACGCATAACACCGAGATTAAAAGGCTGACAGCACCACTACACTGACATCCTGGAACACTGATTTACCACTCCAGGTAAGCAACCGCTTGTCCACCAAAACAAAAACGTAAACCAAAGAAAAGCAAACCCACCCATGTGGAGCCTTCACCCCCCCAACAACATATACCAACTCTGAGATCACACTACCATGAGGGTAAGGGGCAAAGTTCAACAGGATGGCCAAGCGGTTACTTGGAGTGGAAAATCAGTGTTCCAGGATGTTGTCCGTTCGTCGGCCTTTTTGTCTTGGCATTGTAAAAGTCAGGTAAGTGAACGTTCAGGTTCCTGAAGGGGACTATTTATGTGCAAATATGGAAATACAAGAGTTAAATAATTTGTTCGCACAAGAAACATTTTCTTACTGCTTTTTGATGTAGATAGGGTTAGAAGGCTGTGGTGAAGGAGATGTCCTTTCGTTGGTATGAAGATCAGAGTATATGGGGATCTTGACAAGAAGAGATGAGGAATTATTGCCCTGAGGATACCTTAGAAGCTTAAAAATGGAAAGTTCAGATAATGAGTATTACATACAAAGATGGTGATATTAATCAGTAATATTTAGCAGAAAAATTCAAAGTCAGGAAGGCAGAGAATTAATGACTGATTAAGGGGATTTTGTTGAGATGGAAAATGTGTGTGTGTGTGTGTGTGTGTGTGTGTGTGTGTGTGTCGGTGTGGCTTAATATAAATTGGTTGGGATTCATAGATGGTTTGCACAATGAATAGTGTAAAATAGTACTAGTAGGACTGTGTGCAGGGTGTGAGTGACCTATAGATGACCTTTTTGCAAAAGGGCAATGCTGAAATGCAGTCTATGCAAATGAACAGATAATGATATTTAACTTTATTTATCCTTCATTGACTGGATTACTCCAACTAGGCTAGTGACCTCTAGTTGAGAGTTTGTTGTCATTTTCATTAGATTATTTTGTTTTATATGGTGATTGCCGTTTCATGTCTTTTGTGCGACCATGAATAGTACACAAATATACAGCTGAATATACGTAGATATAATGTGTTTATATATATATATATATATATATATATATATATATATATATATATATATATATATACATATGTAAAAGTAAAGGGTATGGGGGAAAAAGCCTCACATTAGTGGGGAAGGTGGAAGAGCCTCCTATGTAACTGCAAGTTAGTTAATTAATTAATTCATTTATTTATTTATTTTTCTTGCATTTTATTTGTATTTTGGGAGCAGTCACAAATTTGTGTAGTTGTGAATTTGGTCACCCATTGTATAGTTAATTACTTGTGATTAGCTGTTTAAGGATTGACCATTTGAGTTTTCATTAAATTCACACACACACACACACGCACACACACACACACACACACACACACACACACACACACACACACACACACACACACACCATATGGGTGTCTGTTGAGCATATCTGGAATAGAACTGCAGTTCTTGGAACTAACCACAAATTTAAATGATGTAGTATCCATGAAGTCGAGGCTGTGGCATCGGGGTATATTCTAAGTACTCTTTAAGATGCAGCAGTCTTGGATTTATACATATACAGACACTGAGGGTGCATGGAGAGTAGTGAAACCTCCTTGCAAAAATGTTCGGAAAGTATAACAGTGAATTTTGCCATTTGTTATTTTTATGTCTGAATCACAATTCATTTTTTCAAGTGTTAGGACTCACACTATCAGGTTCCACACTTTTGATAATCACTTCATCTTTTCAAGGACCAGTGAATGATTTGGCATTGACAGAAGCAAGCACTTATCACAAAAAATATGACAGAAGGAAAGTGAAAAACTGGGTATGCTTTTGCTGTATGGTAAATACAGCTGTGCAGTGAAGGGCATGAAGATTTTAATTATTATCTGTGATACACAATTAATCAGAAATTGTATTTCATGGTTACATAATAAAGATTTTATTATCTGCTTCTTTTTGGAAGAACTATTGGTAAAAATAGTAAAAAATGAAAGGGTAAATGGAGTTTTGGAAGGATAGGTTCACTTAAAAATGCCAATCAAAGACATGCTTAAAAGTAATATTAGGGAGGTTTGATTGTGAAGCTTTTCTAGCAGGGCCACTGCTGAAAGTGGGTTCTTGCCTAGTTGAACTTTCCTGGTTACCAAATGTCAATAAATAAATAAATAACTGAGAGCAGGCTGTTCTAAGACACTGAGATAATGAATGCTTTGGGTCTGAGTTTTGTCATTTAGAGGAGGAGAGACAGAAAACTCATTTGTAAAAGGCAGTGCTCATGTTGTAAAGATGAAAGAGATGATATATCAAAGAAAGTTTGTGTCTTTCGGCTTTTCCCGGTTAGGGGTTGCCACAGCGGAACTCTGGTCCGCTAATGATTGGTAGTTGATTTTTACGTGCCGAGTTACCAGCCCTGACGCACAACCTTCAACGAAGTTACGCCCATTCACGCATGTCTCCACGCAGAAGACGCTTTAGCTGAGAATCGAACCAGACAGTGTCTTACTGTGAGGCGACAACGCTACCGCAGCACCACCACCGTGGGTCATAGATGATATATCAAAGAATGTTTTGTGGATATACAGTGAGTGTATGTACAGAATAAAGCTGACCTTGTTAAAACCATTAGGAAAGAATATTGTCTGAATAATGGGTGTGATCCAATTATTGAAACATAGATTTATATGTTATACTGTCCCTTTTTAAGAAGATTCTGATTTCTGATGGCCCAAGCGTGGAAAATAGCAAATTGAATAATGCAAGTTATTAGAAGAGAACTGTGGAATAGCAGAAGGGTATGGATTGAGAAGTAATGTTAAATGTAATCTTGTCATTTGTCATGTATTTAACACAAGTAGGATGTAATTTTTTTCTGCATGTGAAGACAGATGTTCAGGAATTGCTTAACAGTGAACATTATAGATTGAAAATGCATTGACCTTCATTTGTTGCTTTTTGAAGGAAGAGGGTCACACAGGTGTTGGAAGTGGACTTAACACAGATTTTTGACTTACAAAATCTTAGTTTATGTTTACTTTTGGTTGGCTGATTTCATATTTTAGTTATAAAAATAGGAACTGAATTTAAAGCATATGTTTTTGAGAGAAGGGATATAAAAATTATTTTGATATTTTTATCTTTATTCATTGTTTTCATGCATACACAGAAGAAAGGGGAATTGTAATATGTCAGCTGGATAAGAGGTATTTATTTATGTATGTATACAGTATATGTTTGCTTATCTGGGGTAGGGCACTGATCTCATTGGATCAATTTCAATCCCATCCTCATGGCACAGAAATACCAATTAAAAACACTGAAGTTTATTTATAAGGTATGGTATGTAAAGTGTAAGCAGAGACAGTCAAGTCAATTACCTACAGTAAGAAGATAATAAAATGAGTAGGTGGTCATTCAGTTTTGCACTCTCGGAAGACTATGTACAAATACAATGTATAGAATATATGCATTATATAGGAGTCTACAGAAGAATAAATGTACCATAGCTAAATGTTGATACGAGTTATGGCAATGCATGGCATGAATAAGATTTGTAGGCGATGTGGCCTGGACTAGCAATAACATTGGCCATAAAGGGTTTTTGCTTAACCCTGAATATATAATTAATACGTTTTCAAGTGGATGGGAGGACATTTCCACAACAAGGGGGAAGCAATGTTGTAAATGTTGTAGCCTTGTGATAGGTATTTGAAAAGAAGGGCCATGTTGAAAGTGGAATCTAAGTTAGTATGTGGCAGTGGGGGATGTTGATTAGTTTTGAAGTGAGAGGATGCATATGTGTTGTGTTGGATGAGTTTAAAAAGGAGTGATCCAAAGAAAAGGTTTGCCCTTGGTTTGACTAGGAACTAGTTTGCTTTAGTAAAAGTGACACAGTGGTATTCAGATCTGGGAGAGTTGGTAATGAACAGACAGATTTTGTTTTACACAGAATGGAGGGAGAACATATTTCTGATAGAAGCTGCAGTTATTAGTTAATAAAACAACCCTGACCTAACAACTGGATATCGCTGACAAATTCCAAAGTAATAAAGTGAAGCAAAGAATAAATCCACTTATTTTATTCACACTCTAGCGCCTCGGTGTTTCCACCTTCAACTAATAACAAATCTAACAAAACACATACATTTTTATACTACAATCAATTAACTAAAACACACCCAATAATAATAATAGAAGCTGCAGTTATTAGTTAGTCTAAGACCATTTTCCAGCTGAACAGACAGATAGATAGATAGATAGATAGATAGATAGATAGATAGATAGATTGATTGATAAAATGTCTTTACTATGACTGAGCACACAGGAGGGGAGAGGAATGGGGATATTTTTCTGGGCCGTAATATGAGGTGGTTAATTTTCACTCTTAGTTTCTGTATATTGGCTTATAAATTAAGGGTCTGATCAAGGCAGGTGTCCAGGTATTTGAAAGTTATTGTTGCTTCTGTTATATATAATTGTGAACATCTTTTAAAAGGATGTTTGGGGGGGGTTGCTAATTTTTATGGTGTTTCAAAAGGCATGGTTTTAGTTTTGCTGGAGTTTATTTGCAGTTTATGGGTTTTAAGCCATGAGGAGAGGGTTAGAAGATAGAATGGAGAAACATAGATGAGTGGTGAAAGAAAAAGAGCACAAAGTAAGGAGCGCTGTGTGTATAGAGCAAGAGAAGAAGGGATGGGTATGAGACTCAAGTACCAGCTGAAAGGTTTGTAACAAGGGGAGAAAGGGGTAGGAGTAGAAGGGGGGTATGTATGAGAAAGTGGGGAGACAGTGCTGTTTTGACTTACAGAGTGTAAAGAATTTAAATACTGGAGTAAACCTCAGATGAATAAACTGTAAGAATGGGTGAATAAAACAAAAGCTGTAGTAATAGTAATGCTGACCTCTTAGCCTTTTATCTCTATGACAGTGACATACATTATTGTCCTGTAGATTTTTTTTCCTGAACACCATGTAGTCTTTGTCACTTCTTGGTTGGACAGGGAAAGTATTCCAGCTGGCTAGAAGCTCTTTTCACAGATAGCCTTTTTGAGAAGTGGTCTGTGTCATATGTTTATATATTAAATTAGAAAAGGATGAAACAGAATTGCCCAGTTAGAGCTCACTGAAAACAAAAAATGGAATTTTTAACCCATTAATGCCTAACAATTATTGTTTATTATCTTATTTATTTATTTGCATTTATTTATTTATTAAGAAAGCACAACTGGTTAAGGAAAAAAAAATCATTGGAGGCCTGAAAAAAAATTCAAAAAAACAATTCCAAAAATACAAAATTCAAGTACAACAACATATAATTGCAAAACACAAAAATGAAAAATGCATCAACATATTCGTGTATAATTTACAAATAACGAAAACTGCATGTAATATTACTGTACAATTAAAAACAGAACTTAGCAGCAAGCTGAGATGATGTACATTAAGCTGCTAAAAACTAAGAACGTGAAAACTAACATAAAAGGTATCTTCTAGTGCTATGTATCTGAATGTAGTGCATAAAATATAACAGTTAAATAAATTAAATCAAATAAAACAAACAACCTGTCAAACATGACTTTATAATTCAACCCAGCTGTGATTCACAGAGGGATAAAGCCCTGACTGTGGCACAGATAACCAGAGATCGAATAACATCTCAGGAAGCTAGAAAATCCAGGCAAGGGCGGGCAAGGGATACAAGACTTATGTTGGCACGCTGGCCTGGGATGGAGGGTTATAGTAGCTTATCCCCCTGTAGCTCTCTGGCACTCCAGGGCCATTGCATATGTCATTGCCCCAAAAATACACCACAGGGAGCATGGGTGGGTCCATCCAAGCTGGTGCAGTAGCCCTTGTAGAGGCATGTCATAGAATGGGCATGCCTCAATATCAGGGGCATAAACAGCCCCTCTGAGGTGGCTCAGGGCTCATGTATATCTCTTGACCTCTTAGAGCTAGAAATCTGGGAAAAGCATAAAATAATGGGGGGACAAAGGCCCAAAACTAGGGACAGAGTTTAAATAGTGCTCTTATAAGCTTGGAAATTAGCGAGAATCACTGAATTTATGATAGCATGCATTTTCTAAAGAATATCAAGTCTCAAACTCAGATTCATGTTATTACTTAGTAACTTCAGTCCTCATCGATTTGCCTAAAAACTATACATTTTATGAGGAACAGGCCAAAGATATATGGCAATAATCTGAAAATTCTTTGAAAATCTGGACAGTTGAGAGGTATTGGCTCATGTTGTCATTAGGGGACGCGTTCGTCAGCATATCAGAACAGATAGGATACTGGTTGGGGAGAATGGAGAGATGATAAAATCAGCAAGAAAAGGAGAGTAGTATTGCTGGAACTGAATTCTTTGTCAGGTCCAGGTAAGTACCTTTACATGGTGGACCATGTTTTCACAAAATGTTGTAGAAGGAATTAGTAGCCCACAGAAACCACAAAAACTGACAGGCCAAAAAAGAGCCATGAAGATAATATTGTGGACTGCTGAGGATAAGGAAGAAATTATGTATTTTTACTATTATACAAGAAGCCCAGAATTTCCAGATAGAAGATATTTAGAAAGATTAAGAGAGAAATTAGAGGAAAGAAAAATAATTGTACAGGAAAAACTGTCAAAAGCTTCAAATGCAAATTTGTGTTAATTAATACAACAGAGCCATGAAAAACATTACATAGACAAAGAAATTTTGGGCCGCCTGGAAAAAGAAGTGACAGTGAAATGCAAAAATATAGAACAAAACTCAGAGATTTTTGAAAGGTATAAAAAAGAAACATGGTCATGGGAAAGAAAAAGAGATCTGGTATGGTGCAATATTTATACAAAAAAGAAAACCAAACTAATAAATACAAAATAAACAGCCCCAAAGGTATTTGAAGAAAAATATAGACAAAGCCACCCAGATATGGAAAATTTCACAGTACAATAAATAAGAACACAAAGGGTGAACTTGGAACAGAGGATTAGCAGGGTAGAAGTTAAACAAAGTTAACTTAAAAGTTAAACTAATTATTTCTTAACTGAAGTTATGGAATACAAGAGAAGTGAAGGATCTAGTATAGAAAGTCCAGGTAATATCCCAGCATAATGAAGCAGTGAGTACAGATGCAGTGGGAGACATCTGGAGAAGAAGAATTATGGACAAAAGAAAGAAAAAGAGATTGAATATGGTGCAGTGTTTATGCAAAGGAGAAAGTAAAACGCATCAATACAAAAATAAAAGAAAAAAGAAAAAAAGAAACCAGCGCCAAAGGTATTTGAAGAGAAATATAGGCAAAGGCATGCAGATATGGAAAATTCTACAAATAAAACAACAAAGGGGGAACGTAGAAAATAGGATTAGAGATGGATAAGTTAAAGAAATAGAAACTGAAGTTTGGGATTACCTAAGTAGTGATGGATTTAGTTTAGAAAATCCAAATCAGGCAATGTCAACACTATTGCATCATGGAATATTGAATTCCCAAACTAAGGAGAACCAGGTGGAATGGGAAGCATCTGATGACTTGTCAAATGTTGATGCTCTGGTGTCTTCTGTAGGAAACCAGTACAGAAGTTCAGTTGTTGTGTAGTGATGGGCCAATGAGTTCCCATATGAAGGAGCAGCAGATGGTGCAGGATGCAGCTGAAGAGGAAATGTCACAGCAAGATAATCTGGAACCTTCAAATATGCTCTCAGTTTAGAAGAAAACAATCTAATGGAAGTGTTGTTTTATTTGTAGAGATGGATAGACATATTATGATTGATAAAGGAAATAGATTACAGAAAGTAAATAAGGGCCAAAATGTTAGAAGTGTGATAAAACAGATGAACACAGTAATCGAGACAATTAACAGAAATTCATGTGCTTTAACATAAATAAATGGGATATATTACTGTGCAGCTAAATTAATGACAGACGAAGTCTTACCACAAAAACATAGAGCAATAAGAGAAAGGAAGGAAGGAAAGAAATAAAATGCCATCATGGAAGCATCATATGAATAAAACCATAAAGCAATTAAGACAAGATGTGCCACTTTTAGAAGAATATAAAAGAGGGGAACAGATAAAAAAAAAAACTTAAAAAGATAGACATGGTAAAATCAATGTAGAGTGTCAGAACAGGCCAGGATATATCATACACTATTGCAAATAAACTAAAGATATCAGCACAGGCAGAAAACCCTAGAAGATATGCAGATAAATATGAAGGAAAATACAAAATAAACAATTCACTGATGACCCAAAATAGTTTTATAGGGAACTGGGAAACAAGGCAAAAGGAATAGAAACACCACTGAAAAAGAAGAAAGAGACACATTTTGGAGAAACATTTATGAAGACCCTGTCGAACATAACACAGATGCTGAATAGATAGAAAAGCTAAAAGAAACAGTAAAGATTTTAAATGCACAGGATATGAAATGGGATGAAGTAATAGTCAGAGAAACCGAAACAAAAATAAGAAAATCCCCTAAATGGAAAACCCAAGCCTTGATACAATACCTAATTTCTGGGTAAATATATTAGCATCTTTACACAAAGAGTAAGAATTACTTATATGTACATCCCGAATAGACGCCAACCTGGTTAACAAGGAAAAATTATATTCTTTCTTAAGAGTGAACCCATAAGTCATCCTAAAAATGATAAACCAATGATTTGTTTTCCAGTCATGTGCAAACTATATATTGGACTTGATACAAATAGAGTTTATAGTTACTTAGAAGAAAACTCAGTTATGACAATAGGACAAAAGGGTAACAAAAGAAAGTCATATGAGACAAAGGATAATTTGATTCCAAATAAAGCCATAATAGAATATGTAAAAAGGGGAGGAATCTAAGTATGGCATGGATAAATTACAAAAAAAGGATTTGACAATATCCCACATTTGTGGATAAAGGAGTGCTTACAAACGTATGAGATGCTCCTTGTACTGATCAATTACATTACAGTGACAATGAAATAGTGGCAGACCACATTGCAATTAAGCCATTCCAAAGGACAAATTATTATCCAGGGATAAAAATTCAAAGCAAAATATTCCATAGTGATTCTTTGTCACAGTTGTTGACTTGATAAATGTGCAAAAGCATTGCTGAAATAGTAAAGTTATAGTACCAACAAAATGTCAGTCTGGGAAAGGAATGTAATATAAATCAACCTGAGCAGGAAGGACTGCATAAATATTTGGCAAATGATGAAGGATTGGTAATAAAGCATGAACAAATGTGAATAAAACATAGTAAGGAATACTTTGGAAGACTAAAACTAATATTGAAGACAGCCTTGACATCTTGGAATAAAGTTCAAGCTATAAACTAATTTGTTCTTCCTGTTCTTACTTACAGTTTTGGTGTGATTGACTGACCCCAAAAGGCATTGGATCAGCTGGACAGAAAACAATAAAATGATTCATACTTATCAAATGATATATAAAAATCAATGTATACCAAGATTACATATTCCATGTTCTGAAAGAGGTATGGGTCTCCTCAAAATTGATTATATGTATAGATCTGCAGTTGAGAGACTGCATACATATCTGCTGACCTCATCAGATCCAAACACAGTGACAGTTTTAAAACATGAGGACAAGAAGTCTAAGATGACCTCTCTGCTTACTGTAGCAGAAGCATTCCAGTGTTAAGTAGGAATGGAAAATAAGACCAGAAGTAGACAAAAATCAAACAGCAACTGAATGTGGAAAAAAGCAAAAAAAGGAATGTATTTATTTAACATTTGTTGACTAGGAAAGAGCCTATTTTCTGAGGAGATGTGGGGAAAAATGCTCCAGGCGCATGTCTTTGGAATGTGGGAGGAAACCGGAGTACCCAGTGGAAAACCACACAAATGCAGGGGGACATGCAGACTCTGCACAGAAGGCACCCCAGCTGAGAATCGAACCAGGGAACCTCTTCCTGTGAGGCGACAACGTTAACCGCTGCACCACTGCGCTGCCCATATATATAATATAAGGAGAAGGATCAGATGAGAAGGAAACAAATGTGGAAAAGCCATAAATATAGTAGCAATTATAAAGATCTCCTGGAACAACCTTATGTTGATCAGGATTTGACACATGAATGGTTAAAGAAATATGAATTGAAACCAAAGTATGAAAGAGTAAGAATGGTAGCCCAGGTCAGTGGATGACATACATGTTGGTTTACAAACTTCATTGAAAATATGGGAGATACAGTCAACTGTAGGTTTCTGTAAAACAGAATTAGAAACAGACTCACACTTTGTTGCTGGGTATGATACACTCATGGCAAAGGGTTTGTACACTGAAAGGCACAATAATGTGGCATGACTGTTGCAGTAGGGGTTATGCAATCACTACAATATAGAAGTAGCTGAGGAGCATTGGACAAATGAACCATAAAGCATCATAGAGAATGATGAATTATATATATATTGCATAGGTTCAACCATTGCCAACAATCAAAAAATAGATGCAAGAAACACAGATATAGTAGTCCATAAAAAAGACAAAAGTAGCATTGATCATTGAAATTGCTATACCCAGCAATTATAGTGTCTGATGTACAGAGAGACACAAAGTCATAAAATATCAGGATTTGCAGGCAGAAATGAGAGCAATATAGAAGAAAGATACCCAGACAGCTCCAATAGTAGTAGGAGCAACAGGGTCTTATAAAGGAGAGTCTACAGTCATATTTAGATATGCTACCAATACATGTAACTCCATATGAATTGCAGGAGTCAATTCTGCTGTAAAGAGCAGTTTTGGCTAACATCAGAGATTAAAACTTTACTAATTTCATGAACCTTAATTATACCCAAACTTAGGAATAGGGTCCATTCCCGTCATGGTATTAGAAACCCAAAAGATGTGGAGAAATTAAACTGAAAGTAGTGGGCTGTAAACAGTCTTATCCTGGCTTGGAAAGTCAGCCTGAAGTTTTTGGCCTGGAAAATTACCTTGATGACTATAATATCAGAGCAGAGGGGTTTTAGTTGCAACTCCAGAAATCTAGGGAGGATCTGTTTCCGAGGAAAGAGAAAAACAGACAGCTCAAAATCTTCTCTGATATGACTGAGTTTTCTAGGAGGCCAGACCTTGTAGCGCAACGGTAGCGTGTCTGACTCCAGATCAGAAGGCTGGGTGTTCAAATCACGTCAGGGTCATCTTATTTTTTTGCTTAAGAGTTAAACAACAGGCTAATACACTCAAGTGTACTAGCGTTTGATAGCATTTAGTCGAAAACCACAGCATTTATTGTATTTTCTGCCTATCTGAAAAAAAACTTGAAAACAAAAATACTCTTGTTTTCCATACTTTCCTAATAGTTTGTTCCAGTGATCAGATTTTGCTGATCCCTGGGCTTTGTCTTAGTTCCTGTGTTTCTCCATTTTCCTTGTTTGGTCAAGGGGTAGTTTCTTTACTTACTAGTGGGAGTAGGGAGTACTGAGCTGCCTGTTTGTCCTCAGAGGAGTGGTTTAAGGCAGTAACTTGTAGTTTATTGGCCATTTTGGGTCATTTCCTGTCTTTTCCAGCCCCCTGCTATAAAGCACGCTTTGGCGGGCTTTTCTGGCTATAGAGAACTCAGCACAGCTCCTCGTGGTGTCCAGCAGAGTTCCTAGAGCAGCAGAGACCAGAAAAGACAAACTTTCCAGACTCTAAGTATTTTTTTCTTGCATTTTTGATTTTTTAAGCCTTTCGATTGCTATTTCTGCCTGTTTTATTCTGCTATTACCTGTCTTTACTGTTTTAAATAGCTTGAATTGTTTATTGCACTTGCTTGTTTAAGTTTTGCTTAAGAGTTAAACAACAGGCTAATACACTCAAGTGTACTAGCTTTTGATAGCATTTAGTCGAAAACCACAGCATTTATTGTATTTTCTGCCTATCTGAAAAAAACTTGGCAAAAAACAAAAAAAACTCTTGTTTTCCATACTTTCCTAATAGTTTGTTCCAGTGATCAGATTTTGCTGATCCCTGGGCTTTGTCTTAGTTCCTGTGTTTCTCCATTTTCCTTGTTTGGTCAAGGGGTAGTTTCTTTACTCACTAGTGGGAGTAGGGAGTACTGAGCTGCCTGTTTGTCCTCAGAGGAGTGGTTTAAGACAGTAACTTGTAGTTTATTGGCCATTTTGAGTCATTTCCTGTCTTTTCCAGCCCCCTGCTATAAAGCACGCTTTGGCGGGCTTTTCTGGCTATAGAGAACTCAGCACAGCTCCTCGTGGTGTCCAGCAGAGTTCCTAGAGCAGCAGAGACCAGAAAAGACAAACTTTCCAGATTCTAAGTATTTTTTTCTTGCATTTTCGATTTTTTAAGCCTTTCGATTGCTATTTCTGCCTGTTTTATTCTGCTATTACCTGTTTTTACTGTTTTAAATAGCTTGAATTGTTTATTGCACTTGCTTGTTTAAGTTTTGCTTAAGAGTTAAACAACAGGCTAATACACTCAAGTGTACTAGCTTTTGATAGCATTTAGTCGAAAACCACAGCATTTATTGTATTTTCTGCCTATCTGAAAAAAACTTGAAAAAACAAAAAAATACTCTTGTTTTCCATACTTTCCTAATAGTTTGTTCCAGTGATCAGATTTTGCTGATCCCTGGGCTTTGTCTTAGTTCCTGTGTTTCTCCATTTTCCTTGTTTGGTCAAGGGGTAGTTTCTTTACTCACTAGTGGGAGTAGGGAGTACTGAGCTGCCTGTTTGTCCTCAGAGGAGTGGTTTAAGGCAGTAACTTGTAGTTTATTGGCCATTTTGGGTCATTTCCTGTCTTTTCCAGCCCCCTGCTATAAAGCACGCTTTGGCGGGCTTTTCTGGCTATAGAGAACTCAGCACAGCTCCTCGTGGTGTCCAGCAGAGTTCCGAGAGCAGCAGAGACCAGAAAAGACAAACTTTCCAGATTCTAAGTATTTTTTTCTGCATTTTCGATTTTTTAAGCCTTTCGATTGCTATTTCTGCCTGTTTTATTCTGCTATTACCTGTTTTTACTGTTTTAAATAGCTTGAATTGTTTATTGCACTTGCTTGTTTAAGTTTTGCTTAAGAGTTAAACAACAGGCTAATACACTCAAGTGTACTAGCTTTTGATAGCATTTAGTCGAAAACCACAGCATTTATTGTATTTTCTGCCTATCTGAAAAAAAACTTGAAAAAAACAAAAAAAATACTCTTTGTTTTCCATACTTTCCTAATAGTTTGTTCCAGTGATCAGATTTTGCTGATCCCTGGGCTTTGTCTTAGTTCCTGTGTTTCTCCATTTTCCTTGTTTGGTCAAGGGGTAGTTTCTTTACTCACTAGTGGGAGTAGGGAGTACTGAGCTGCCTGTTTGTCCTCAGAGGAGTGGTTTAAGGCAGTAACTTGTAGTTTATTGGCCATTTTGGGTCATTTCCTGTCTTTTCCATGCGACTGCTATAAAGCACGCTTTGGCGGGCTTTTCTGGGTATAGAGAACTCAGCACAGCTCCTCGTGGTGTCCAGCAGAGTTCCTAGAGCAGCAGAGACCAGAAAAGACAAACTTTCCAGATTCTAAGTATTTTTTCTTGCATTTCGATTTTTAAGCCTTTCGATTGCTATATCTGCGTGTTTCATTCTGTGATTACCTGTCTTTATTCTTTATAATAGCTTGAATTGTTTGTTGCACTTGCTTGTTTAAGTTTTGTTTAAAAGTTAAACAACAGGCTAATACACTCAAGTGTACTAGCTTTTGATAGCAATTAGTCGAAAAACACAGCATTTATTGTATTTTCTAATTATTTGAAAAAAACTTAAAAAAAAAAAAAAAAAAAAATACTCTTGTTTTCCATACTTTCCTAATAGTTTGTTTCAGTGATCAGATTTTGCTGATCCCTGGGCTTTGTCTTGGTTCCTGTGTTTCTCCATTTTCCTTGTTTGGTCAAGGGGTAGCTTTTACTCACTATGAGATCGGACCATTTTTTTTTCATTTACTACAGATAAATTGGCATTTCCTATAGAAAAGTAAACTATTCATAAAAACGGTTGAGCAGGCTGAGTAGGTTAATGAACACTTACAGGGACCTATTAGGGTTTTGTCATGAAACACTTGCAGGGTTCCGTTAGAGACTCCAGTCTACTAGAGGTGTAATTGCATCTGCAGACTCTTCAGAAGACATCAGCATGAACAGTTTATTATGGATAAACCTTTTCATAGGCTTATTAAGTACTAGAAACTATGTGATGGAAGAAACAAGATAATACAGATATTTATTAGCTCCATGGAGCAGAGGGATAATGTCCTGTGTGTTCCACAGCATATCAGGTTCAATTAGTGGATCTGGATGTTTTAATAGCTGGACAGTTGGGAAGCAGAAGTAATTGTGCAAGTTTAGCTTTCTCATTCTAGGGAGTGTTGCATTGAGGCTTTACTGTTTATTGACAACTGAGAGATAAGAGATCCCACAGCAGTTTCACACCAGAGCTGAATACTGGTTTTGGGTTTATCAAGCACTGTATTTCACTATAGCTGGGTCTGTACCACTCAATCTCTTAGGTTCGTAGGTGTGTACTAAGCTGATGACCACTAGGGTCCTTTTAAGACTCGCCATGCATCCCAAATCTCTGACAAGTTCTGGTACCTTTAGTAAGTGTAAGCAGGGGCTTGGGAGATGAAATATTTAGAAGCAGGGGCTTGGGAGATGAAACATTTACAGGCTGCCTGTGTCCATTAGAGACACAGATGCCAAACCAGGGATGAATTTCCTGTTCCCCATCCTATTGTCCAAATTACACTTGAATTGGGTTAGGGAGGAACTCTGCTTCATATGGATGGGGGAGCCTCTTCCAAAGAAAGAGTTAGTCTCTGGGATATGTACCTGTCTCTCTAGCAGGTCCTATTTATATCACAGGCATGGTTTAAGTCTTTAGAACAAGTAATTCTGGTGTTTGTTTTGTGGAAATGCATGGGATTCATCAGGGTGGTATCCAACAATAGCTTGTATGCCAATTATAGGTAGGATACAGAACACAGGGTTAGAGCTCTGAGGTGGTCTGCATAGGACATGTTACTTATGCCCTGTATTCTTTTTGAGAGGAACCTTTGCAGATGTTCCAATTGTTGGATGTGCCTGTTTAGGTACATGTCAAAGGGGGCATTGTACTGAATGTTAGGTTTGATGAATGCTGAAAACAGTGGAACGATGACCTCCTTCTACCCAGATGACATGTCTTTGTTTCTTTTTTTTTTATTTCTTTTTTTTTAAAATACATTTGTTAAATTATCATTTAAAACATGGGCACACATATATTAATAGAAAAGAGAATAAGCCATATTAATATTTTTATGCATTATGCATTACATATATGTTTTCTTTCTTTATAACAACTGTAATTCACTCCAATATTACATAAATTGCTCATTTCCTGTCATCCCTTAAAATTCCTCCTAATCATGAACAGTATTCAGCATGTATTGTTTCAGCAAATTCTATTTATTTTTATGTAATTTGCTCCTTCTCTTTTTTAAATACCCCACTTCCAGTTATTTTATCTTTTTAGAAATATTCAGTACATAAATTACAGTTGGTTTAGATTTAGTATTCTATTTTCTAGTAATTGTTTGGCAGCCAATAGCATTAAACTTAAGGCCTTTCTATGTCTAGACAATTCAGAACATGTGTCCCAGCTCAATATAATAATTTCCTTAGTTTTACAGACCTTTGTTTGTCCAATACTTTTGACAGAGTACTCTGTAACAAAATTTTAAAATCTGCCAAATCATTATGCTCCCAAAAAATCCATTCCTAGTTACCTCTCTCTTTCTTATCACACCTTCAGCATTTGCTGTCTATCTGAGGAAAAATTACTTGAAGTGTAGTATAAAAATACCTATGCAAATGCTTCCAAGCAAAAATCCTAATCCTTCTGAATTTTTTTTGCATACATGGCAGCATTGCTACCTATCTGGTATGTTTCTTAACTATCAGGAAATCATAATGATAGTCCGGTAGTCTGGAAAGCACTATACAAACTCTTTTGTTTATCTGAGCAAACAGAATGCTGAATTTGTAAAAATACAGCCTTAAATTAACTTTTTTAAAATAAAAAGCATTGCTAATACAAAGAGCAGAAGTATGACACCACCTAAAAAGGGAAAAAGACAAAAGAGGTGTTCCATCTTAGACAGACAAAAGCACTCAATCTTGTTATTAAAATCCTCCATTTTACCATTTTGGATCCTCAGTGGTGCTTTTACTGCATGGTTCCAACTTGTAATGATGTACTTGTTGACATGATAATATGGATGGGAAGATGAGTGAGGAAATGGGTGGAGAGAGGTGGGGTGATAGTGCAAGGAGTGTGATTTCTTTCCTGTTTTCAGCACACAGAAAGGAGGCAAGCCTAATACTAGGGAGCTATACATATGTCCTTCCATTGCTTGATTGTAAATTGATTTTCCATTCTCTTTTCCTGATCGTTTCTAACCTCCTGTGATTGATTCTTGTCGTTATCATGCAATGTTTTATATGGCAACTAATTATCTCTTTTTTAACAGCAGCTTAGTAAAAACTCTGCCAGAGCTGATCTTTCACTTAGGACTTCCCTATTCCTTTTGGTTTGCTTACACTTTGATATCAATCTCTGGTAAGGAAGGCAATCTCTAACCTACAGTTCAAACTGCTGCTTGGCCTCATCCCACTCTGTTATCTTTCCCTCTCTAGTTATTAGCTCCCGGTACCTTGGTTCCTTTACTAGTTTTCTGCAGTAAATTTTAGCCCCCTCTTGCTTGTTTTCTGTACCCCGACTTGCAGTCATCCCCACTGGCAAACTCCCCTTTCTCTGTTCCAGTACTGTCTTAGTTTTTAGAATGCTTTCTGCAGCTTTATAACTATAATATTATGTATAGTTGATGTTATTCTCCTTAAGGATCTGCATCAAAAATCGTATTCTATCCTTGCTTCTTGAATTCCTCCTATTTTCCTCATCAACATCCAGTTCTACTTTTATTTATAACCTTATGCTTGTGTTATCTATATGAGCCTTAACTGCATAGCTGTAAAATATCCATACAAATCAGGTAATTTTAAGCCACCTTTTACTATGGGAAGGTTCAACTTGTCACACTTAACTCTCACTCTCTTCCCCTACCAAATAAATTCCTTCAACTTTTTATTAATTATAGTCCACAACTTCTCCTCTTATTCATTAAAATATGCCTGACCTGCATATAAAACTAAAGGGACCAAAAACATGCTCACTGCTCTTATCGTACTATCCATACCCATAAACAAGAGCTTCCAGTTTCTTAGTTTATATATTATCTTTTGTTTAGTCTCTTCCTACATATCCTTTGCTGCCATAACAGAATCCTTTCTAATCCATCTACCTAAATACTTCATCTTATCATGTCTCCATAAATATGCATACTGTAGAACCTATTCTTCTGTGGGTAAATAATATACTGCTAAAGCCTTTGTTTTATCTTCATTAATTGTATATTCCGAAAAGACTTGAAACTGTCTCAAACATGCCACTGCACTGAAATGTCCTTTTTTGGATTTACAAAATACAAAATGGTATTATTTGTAAATGCACCAACTTGTCCTGATCACCATACCAATTATATCCTTGAATTTCTGAGTCTGTTAATTCTTTTGTCAATATCTCTCATAACTTAATTCTTGCCTCCAGTCTCAAATATTCTCCTAATTAATTTTACTATTTTATCAGGGAATGCAAATGCTTCCATTGCCCTACTCATAAAATCCCAGCTTAGTCTGCTGAGTGCGTTTCCTGCATCAATACCCACCAACAACAGTGGAATTTTCTTACATTCTGCTTCCCTCTGGATCATCGTTTTTCTATTAAAGTCAACATATGTTTGCCTCACATCCACAAAACTACACTGATCCATATCTATCAATTCTGCCAGTACCTTTGCCATTGTTTTAGCTAGTGTAGACATAAACACTTTATAATCAAAATTTTAAATTTAAATGGGCCCATATGAATCTGGGTCTGATGGGTCTTTACCCTCTTTATTTAATTCAACCACCACAACTTTCTTCCAAGATGATTGTGCTGCCCCTCCTTTCAAAATACTATTAAACAAAACCTACCAAATCTTTACCATTTCTTTTCTCCTGACTTCCAAACTTCCACATAAATACTATCTGTTCCTGCAGACTTCCCTGCAGATTTATTTGCATCACTGTTTTTATCTAACCTCCTTCAGGCTCATCTAGTAGCTGTTGAGCCTCATATTCATTTAGCCTTGGCATAATTAAGTCTTCCATAAATTTTCCATTTATGTTTTTTTCTTGGTTTTCACAATACTGTTCTTTTCACAAAATGTTTGACGTACATCTAATACCTCTCTAGGATCTTTTGTTATTTTTCTTATCAAAGCTCTCTATGTTTGGTGAAAACCCTTTCCACTATTTGTTGCCTTAGTCATTGTGCCAAAAGTTTTCATAGTCTGGAGTTACCAAAAATAGTTCCTTAAATCCAATCTTTCTAAACTCATGTGTATTATCCAAATATGCATATCCCAAATATATAAATATTATCCCTTATTTTCTTTTTAGCTCTTTGCAATTGGTCCTCTTCTTGTTTTGTCAGATTCTCCTTATTCTGCAGCACTTTAACCTTTGTCAGACAGTCTAAATAATTCCTTGTCAGACAGTCTAAATAATTCCTTGTCAGACAGTCTAAATAATTCCTATTACTTCTTAATTATATCTTTCTCTTTTATTTTAAAAAAAGAAACCCCTTTTTTTTTTTTGGGGAAACCCTTTTTTTTTAAAAACTTTTTTTTTCCCCAATTTTTAAAAAAATTTTTTTTAAAATTTTTTTCCCCTTTTTTTTTTTTTTAAAAAACAAAAAAAAACCCAAAATGGTAAATTTTTTTTTTTTTTTTTAACATTAGTTTTTATTTTTTTTTTTTTTTTTTTTTAAAAAAATTTTTTTTTTTTTTTTGCCCAAAAAATTTTTTTTTTTTTTTTTTTTTTTTTTTTCTTTTTTTTTTTTTTTTTTTTTTTTTTTTTTTTTTTTTTTTTTTTTTTTTTTTTTTTTTTTTTTTTTTTTTTTTTTTTTTTTTTTTTTTTTTTTTTTTTTTTTTTTTTTTTTTTTTTTTTTTTTTTTTTTTTTTTTTTTTTTTTTTTTTTTTTTTTTTTTTTTTTTTTTTTTTTTTTTTTTTTTTTTTTTTTTTTTTTTTTTTTTTTTTTTTTTTTTTTTTTTTTTTTTTTTTTAAAAAAAAAAAAAAAAAAAAAAAAAAAAAAAAAAAAAAAAAAAAAAAAAAAAAAAAAAAAAAAAAAAAAAAAAAAAAAAAAAATAAAAAAAAAAAAAAAAAAAAAAAAAAAAAAAAAAAAAATAAAAAACCAAAAAAAAAAAAAAATAAAAAAAAAAAAAAAAAAATACTAATTTTAATTTATTTTTTTTTTTTTCAATATTTTTAAAAATTTTTTTTTCCCAATTTCCCTTTAAAATTTTTAATTTTTTTCCAAAAAAATTTTATTTTAAAAAATAAAATCTGCTATTTTATAAAAAATTTTCTTTTTTAAAAAACTTTTATAAAATTTTTTAAAAAACACCCCTTTATTTTAATTCTCCTTTCCCCATGTTTCCCAAAGAAAACCCCCCCCCAATAAAAATTTTTTTAAATTTTTAAAAATTTTTCCCCAAAATTTCTCCTTTATACGGGCCCCCTTTATTAAAAAAAAACCAAAAAACCTTATTAAACCATTTATTTTTTTTTTTAAAAAATTTACTTTTTTATCACTTTTAATTTTCCCCTTAATTTTTTTTCCCCCCTTTTTCTTTTTATTTTCTTCCTTCCTTTTCCCATCAAAATTATATTACCCCTTTTTCCCCAGGGTTTCTTTTATTATTTTTTTTAAATTCAATTTTTTTTTTTTTGTTCTAAAAACATTAATTTTCCCTTTTTTTTCAAAAAAATTTTTTTGAAAGTTATTCTCCCACCATAAATCGGGGTTTTTAATTTAAATTTTTCACAAAAAACATTTTTGGGAACAATTTTTATTTTTTTTTCCCCAAAATTTTGGATTTTATTTAAATCAAAATTGGACCCAAATTTTGTTAATCCTTTTCCCACTCCGTTTCTTTTTTTTTCTTATCTATATTCCCTTCCAAGATGTGAAAAAATATATTGCATGCTTTCAGAAAAAAAAAAGAAATTTTAGCCCAAAGAAAGAGTACATTGGCTACCTTTAAATGAAATTAAACTGTGCACTGTTTTGCAAATGCATTAATATATTAAGGCTGCTGGGGAGGCTACTGTTTCAAATTTACTTCCCCCAATTTCAAATGTTATTTATTTTTTTATTGAACTGCTTGCCCCTGGTACCTTTAAATGTTGTGTTTTTCTTAGCAAAGAGTGATCAGAACTCAAGATTAATTGCTTGTATCTTTTCTCCAAGTAAAAGTAGTCAACAGTGAGGAAACATACAGCTAACAACTTTGCAGGTGCTTGAAGGAATCTTTGTAAATTTTACTCAGAACACAAGGTATAGACTTCTCCTGGCCAACTGCTTTCAGCCTCAGACTTCTTGTCCCCCACAGAGAACATTTGCTAGTGAAAACAAAACAAGCTAATAACTTTGTAGATGCATGAAAATTAGAATTTGTCATGGCTTTCATCATTTTGTCTTATTTTTCAAGCCTATTTGCTTAAAACGTGTCCATAACTCAAGCCAAGCACATTAATCCAGGCATTGACTCTTGTAAAATCAACATAATTTGCTATCTTAATTCTACACACAGTATTATATTTGCACTTTTACACCCTCCCCCAGCCTAGCAGCCCCAAATCACACTATATTAACTTAAATTTGTTCTGTCCACCCTTCCTTATGCTGTTACAGTGCAAAGCCTATATTTCTTATAACTAAGAAAAAGTACTTGCTTATTTCAACATCCTTAACGTATACAGTAGTCTGAAAACACTCATCCACATTTAAAATACCCTTGACTGAACAGTATACAAAACAGCTTACAATATAACATGCAGTTTACATTATCAAATGTTTGTGTCTTTCGGCTTTTCCCGGTTAGGGGTCGCCACAGCGGAACTCTGGTCCGCTAATGATTGATAGATTTTACATGGCTTGCCGGCCTAAAGCACAACCTTCAATGAAGGGCATTCACGTATGTGCCCACCAAGATGCTTTAACTGAGAATTGAATGGGCAACGTCTAACTGTAAGGCAACAACGCTACCGCAGCACCATATTGTATAAAATATTGATAACAAAATTTGTTTTACTTACAGTTTTCCCTTTAATGTCGTTCTAAACATTAATGATATAATGTGGGGTATATGCTTTATGAGACTTTCTCAGCCATGTTTTCATGCAAAGCCATATTTCATACATATGATTGATGCTTTATAGTTTTCCATTTATTCACTAATTTCAGGGTTGCTGGTCTTCTTCTTGACTATCTCCCATCAATAAACACTGTTTGAAATATGATTCTTTTGTCAACTCCTTTGCTTTTTTCTGTCTCTCAAGCATTTCCTTTGAAACCCAAGAAAGGACTTTATTGGCATAGTTTTTCAATGAGCTTTGTTATCAAAAGAATGCAAAGCAGAGTTTCCTTCTGCTGGCTGACTCACTCTTTGTTGGATAAACTTATTTAATTACCTTCTTAGCCTGTTCTGTATCAAAGATGTCTTTGACCCCCCCCCCAAAAAATATTCTGAAGACAGCTGGATACAGCAATTCACATCTGCCTCTCAACATTCCCTGACTGCCGGGATTAATTTGCTTCTCTTCTGACTGATTTACAGTTAATAATCATTTTCCATAAAACCTCTGATGTCTCCAGTTTTTAATACTTTTCCTTTTTACCACAATTTTCTCAGGATCAACCCTTTTTACTAGTATGGTTATATCTTTACTATACTAATATAGTTCTTGGCTACTTTTTTGTGGTCAAGTTTGGAGCATACACTTGATGTGCCCTCTAAGTTAAGAAATCTTGCTGTAGAATCTGGGGAGTATTTTTCACTTTGCCTGCACAGAATCCTTCAATCAAAACATGCAGAAAAATGATGATGCTACTAGATTCAAAAAGAATAGCTTATTCTCTTTATGAAACCTTTCAGGATATCTTAAAAGCTAACGGTCAAAGCACTGATTCACAACTAGCAGCATAAAAGAGGTCTAACAAGGTATATATATGCCACCTATAGTTCAACAGAAATTATGTAAAACCCATAAGGCAGTCCTTGCCACCATCTTTCTTTGAACAAAATGTTGAAGCACTAAGTCTATCCCTTTAGCAACTATACAATTTAATAAAGAATCAAAAGCTATTACATAAAGATGGTAATAAATTTACAAATTTAGTTATTTGGCTATCAGACCTTTAAATTGCATACTGCAAGTGTCCTTCCAAAAGATAAGTTTTAGAGCATGTTCAGAATACTTTCTAGAGTTTAACAAGTGCTGACACAGAAGTAGAATAAAGACATTTATTGCTACAGTGGTGAATAAGATTGGAAGTCATTCACTCATGTGACTTGTGGTGATGTAGCTGTTTCTTCATGATTGCATCTGTCAGTCATTAGAAGGTATGCATGGCACAGGACTGAATCATATAACATGTTAGGCATAAGCTTTTCAATGCACCACTTCATTAAGAGATGTTATTTGGCTAGCCAGAAAATGACATAATTGAAAATCTGATAAGAAAGAAAAGGTAAGGTCTCCCTTTAATGAAATGTATAGTCCACGTATACCATGGCTCACAGAGATTTTGCTTGCTATAAAAAATCCATTTTATAGGAAAGGAGCACCATCCCAACAGTTTGATGAAGAATGGCAGTACAGAGGAAGAAAAATTCAGAAAGCAAGGGCAGAAATAATAAGAGATCGTTCAAATGACTGCAGGCTTATTCTTTCTCCTATCTCCTTCCCCAGTATCCCCTGGGGAAGGTTTCAAAGACATCTATCCTCATGGTTGAAAATAAGCAGTCATGTAGGCTCTTCAGAAAGTAGTTCAGAGGGGCGTGGCCAAGGATGAACACAGGATAGCAGCAGATTTCTTCAGCTCCACCAATCTCACAACTCTGACAGGAAATAATTACTTTAAAAATTAATTTATGAAATAATTTTCTTTCTAAATACATTTGGAATATCAGTTTCTTGAATAATATCTAAAAAAGAAAGAAAATTTCAATAATATTCCTGTCAGCTCCTCTGATTGAAATGAGTTCCAGTAAGACAAATTCTTTGGATTCCAGCATTAAGAAAGAACTTCAGTCTCTGATATCTACAATTCAGCAACTTACTACCAAAATGGACAAACTGGATACTAAAATTGATATCTTCATAGAAAAAACTACAAAACAAATAGATTTGTTACATCTGGACTTGCAACAACAGAAGACTCAGATTACAGGCATAGAAGAGACTGTCAATGACATGGAGAATAGAATCCAGGAAGAAGAAATTAACATTGAGTTTTTGCTGAAGCAGAATACACATCTACAAACTAAACTTGATGACCTGGAAAATAGATCTAGGCGCAATAACATTAGGATCTTTGGACTACCAGAAAATATAGAAGGTAACAATATTACTTCCTTTTTAAATACTTGGCTTCCTAAAACTTTAGACTTACCAGAAGCATTTTATTTTGGTATTGAGAGAGCCCATAGATCCATATCTAATGTTAACTCTAACAAAAAGTATCCTAGATCAGTTATAGTTAAATTTCTATCATCCTATGACAAGGAGATGGGACATTAAATCAGCATGGGCTAAAGCACCTGTTAAAATTAATGAGGCAACTGTGCTGCTTTGACAATGACTATTCTTCCTTGGTAATAACTAAAAGAAAAGTTTTCCTGCCATTACTAAGAGAACTTAAAAAAGCTGCAGTTTAAAACCTACCTTCTGTTTCCTGCTAAACTAAAATCTTTTCTACCTGATGGCCCTAGAATTTTGAAGACTTAGACTCTGCATTGCTGTATATCAAAAATAAGATTTTGGATAAAATAGGAGGAAATGGAATGGGCTCAGTCCTTCATTAAAAGAGGTTGGCAACAGCAAGCTTTCTGGAAGACTTCAGAGAAGAAAAAAGAGACTAAAAAACAAAATGACATGTTCTATGTTTTTCTTTTTTTTCTTTCTCTTTCTTCAATATTAATCTCTTCAAAATACAGATACTTTCTATCTACAGAAAGCCACAAATATTCTAACAAAGAATTTAATCAAAGTTATTTTCTGTGTACAAAGAACTGTTTTTGTTTCATAATTACTCGAAATATCTGAGGAACAAATAACAAGCTATCAATCAACTTGTCTCTCTTTGCTATAAAGAGACCCAAGGTTAGTAATTTGATACATTTTTTTTTCTTCTCTTCCCTCTTCTTGTTTTAAATAATGTCATTCTTTATAGACTATGCATTCAGTAAGGGGTGGGGGAGGGCAGAGAGAGAAGTATGATGAAAATATGATAAGTGGAATAATAACTTATTAGTTTTTTTTTTTTTTTTTTTAAAAAGTATATATGCTGTTTAAATACTGTTGCTAATTATTTCTGTCATGATTCTATTGCTTAAACATGTTTACAAATAATCAGTCATGATTTAATTATTAATAATTAGAACTAAAATAGTAGTAAATAATATGTTGCATATCTATCTTTATTAATATAAACAGCAAGTAATATTTCACTGTAGATAATTCTTATAGCTTCCTTTTTTATCTTTTCTCTTTCTTCTCACACACTCTCTTCTTATTTTCTATTCTCTTTCTTTTAACCTCTTTCTCTTTTCTTTCATATAAGTACATTTACATGCTCTAGATAATACTGATACTTGTATAAAATGAGATTTGTATGGAAGGTTGAATTGGGGCAAAAAATTAGCTGTATTATATATTAATAACTGTAGGCTTAGTTTCACTGTCATAGAGACTAATAACTTGTAAAATACTGCTGAGAAGGTTTTTACCTTGTTTAGTTTCATTTGTATAGCTAAATGAATGTCAGTCACTTGTATTTGTTAAAATTCCCACCAGAATGTTAAGGGAGACAATTTGGGATGTGGGTTACCTTGTGAATAGTGTCCTCGAGGTGTTTTAAAAGCTTCAACACTCAGAATACACGCAGATAAGCTGAATGCAGTCATTTTGACCTTTGACCCTGAATTCATGCTGACACATACGCAGATTCAAGAAGAGCAATTCTACCAGGAAGTCGAACTGATGCAAATGCCACTTACTCGATGAATAATGAACTCTATAATATTTTAAATGTGAGTTATTCTTTATAATTACTTACTTATTTATGTTATAATTTACAAAATATGAATGTTATAATGATTTTAAATGATCCAGTATGTCATAGTAAGCTAGTGTGATATTTTAGACTGAGGCATAGAAAGTAAAACATATATACATATGTTTTTGAAAGTTTATATGACTGCAACATATTAATGTGTGTAAATACTTGTGATTTAAACATATAATACTAAGCAAATTCATTTGACTTATCTAACTGACTAGCATAAATATCTTTATGATTTTATCTTGGAAGTAGTTGTCATGTGACATATTTTAAAGCAGCAGTTCAGATATATAAAATACAGATGGCTTTCTTCACAATGATTTAAGTATATCTGAGAGAATTTACAGTGCTAGCAAATGCAGTATGATTTGTTACCATACTTATGAACCTAAATATTTTATTTAACTGGCAATAATAAGTATGAGAAGAAAAGCTTTGATGCAAGTAATTTAAAGTCTCTTAGAAGCTGTTAACTGCATTTCTATGACAGAAAATAGGAATATCCTAATATATGTAATGTCTGAACCATAATAGCCTAAGTTGTTGATTTTAAATGAACATTAGAACTTATTTTTACAAACTTTGAATAAATTAATATGTAGATATGCTCTTTTTTTCCCTCTCTCTCTCTCTCTCTCTCCTATCTCTTTCTCTCTCTTTTTCTTCTCTTCTTTCTCTCTCTCTTCTTGATTCCCAATATCAAGTTTATTTGAATACTATTTGTTTATAAATGTATTATACTAAATAGATGTACATAGTAGTATGAATTGTTTTAAAATGTTCCTATCTGTTTATATGATGTTGATTTATCAAGTGTTTAGCTTTGTCTTACTAGATAATCTAATTGAAAAAGGTTAACTTTAGTTAATAATAACCTGTATTAAATTGATAAGGTGGCAGCTGAGGTACTGCTGCTTAGGGTAGGGGGTTAACCCATGGTATGTGGTATGTGCTACTCAAAGTTGGAGTTTTTAACTCCAGGCTGGGTGCAAGGTTTTATCCTTATACTATTTTCATCCATTTACTATTGTTTGTATATAGTTCTGACATCCACAATACATTTTATAAACTTATTGTCACTACAAGCAAAAATGAAGTTTATACAATATCCCATAAGAGTCTCAATAAATACAGTTTCATTTAAAGGTATACCTAAAGGAGGAGGTCTAACATTACTTATTTTGTTAATTGTTATTCTGATTATAAGTCTTATATGTTTAAACAATGCCAAATGACTTCTCTAGAAAGGACAATTTCTTTAAACATTAATGGACTTCGAATAATCCATGTAAAAGGGCAAGCTTAATGAGATACATTAATTTACATAAGGCCAATCTAGTATTCCTTCCAAACACATCTCTTGAAAAGGATATTGATAAATTAGCCACTAATAAATATATAGTATTAGTTAGTTCAGAGCACACTCAGAAAAAAGAGGAGTGGCTATTTTATGGAATAAAAGTATGCCCATACCTAAAACTATCACAAGACTTATGAAGATGATAAAGGAATGTTTTGTGATGGTTACAAATACAAATTAATGGAAAGACATATACATTAATCAATGTATATTGATACCAGGAATTGGTATTAATATAGTGAAATACCATCTTAATAAGATCATATCATTTTCTTATAGGAGATATTATTTAGCAGGTGACTTTAATTGTATCCTACATGAAAATGATACTACTACTATAGGAAAAAAGGAAAATTACATCTAACGGAAACATTTAAAAGAGTTTGTTAATTCATATCATTTTGAATGATATTAATAATCAGATAGATTCTAAAATCATTACCATACACCTTTTGTTCTAAACAGATATAAAACTTATTCAAAAAACAGATAGATAGAGTCTTTTATTTCTAAATCCAGATGGTAACATAATTAACTAATTCTAAAATCATTTCACAGTCCTATATCAGATCATAAATTCAATTGTCTCTTTTGAGTTCATGATAAGAGTACTACAATGTTCAGATCAAAAGGATACCAGCATACTTGACTCCAACTAAAAGACTATAAAGATTATAGTATACTTTCAGAAGTGCAACATTTTTAGTATAAATAATAATACCCCTGAAGTCTCCATTGTTTATGTTTGGGGATGCTTTTAAAATCATCCATATCTATATGGACAAAGTATCAGATGGGTATAATAATAAAAGGAAATCTTGGGATAAGGAATTATTAGATATTCAAAGTAAAATAGACTCTTTATAAACATAATAATAAAGAAAAATGTTATGGACAAAAAAGTTATTGAAGAAATAAACATGTTTAAAATGAGAAATACAAAGAAGCCTCTTTAACCTTCATAAAGTTAAAATAACTTTATAAAATACAAGTTTTTGTCTTACCTCAATAAGTCCCAAATACTTACATAGACTTAAAAATAAAACAAAAAGGTTGGAATAAGCAAAACCATATCAAAGAAATTTTCTCTAAGGAAAAAGAGAAGAATGTTTCTAGTCTACTGAGAAATATTAGGATGAATTAGGAAATCACTTTCACAAAATTAATCATAATAACACTAACATGGAACCCCTAAAGATAAAATAAAGAAATTTATAACTACAAAACATGAATACAAAACTTAATGAACAACAGACTAAACTATTGGATAAAATATTATATATACAGAGATTGTTACCATAACAAATAAACAAGCTTTAAATCAAACAAAGCAATTCAGGTAATGAATATTTGGTATTATACTCCAAAAAATATATAAAATTCTTTCTAAAAGTACACACTATTATTACATAAGGTTTTTATTTTTTGGCCCAAAATTAGTTAATAACTCCCCATCTTGGCAACATACACATTTATTTCTTACCAATTTTAAAACCCAACAAAGATCTAGCTAAATGCACTTCATACAGACCCTTATTTCATTACTTAATGTTGATTATAAAATGTTTATGAGTATTTTGCTGACAGATTGAAGGCAATCATCCCAGGCATTATAGGATATAGATCAACAAACAGGCTTCATTGTAAATAGAAATACTTTTGATAATATAAGGAGAACTCTAACATTAATAGATTTTGCAAATAGGAAAAAAGAAAGATTTTAACACTTATTAGTCTCGACATTAGTTCAGCATTTGATTCAGTAAGTTGGGACTAGCTTGTTTATCTTTACTGAAGTGCACAAACTTTTCTAGATGCATTTGTAAAATCTAATTGAACATTTATATAAAGGAGCACTACTGGCTTTACGTTAAGATAGGAACATATGTCTCACAAAAATACCCATTTTAAAAGGTACAAAACAAGTGATGTCTGCTCTTCCATTATTATTTACTTTTAATAATGGAGCTCGGCCAATCTGTTGACTGTGAAACAGTACTGATATAGAAGCGATTTGATATAGATGAAAATACAAACATCTAAAAATTCAATCCTTTTGCAGATGCGATGTTTCCACATAACATCTAAGCAGGATCTAATTCTTCTACATGCAGTCCCTATTCGACAAAATGATGAATTTTAAAAATATTTCTGATTTAATATTCAATAAAGAAAAACTAAAATATTACCTATATATGCATGAAAAAAATGTCCTATTAGTGATTTTAGCAAATATATACCCAATTCGGTCAAGATAACATACTTAGGTATAATACTATCTAAGGATATCAAATCTATTATACATAATAATTATAGTACCTATCTTCTCTTAATATACAAAATCTAATATCAATATCCTGGAATAATAGTGTTTTTACTATGGAAGAGAGAGACTTTTTACAATTATCAAAATGATAATATTTCCCAAGGTATTATACTTAATACAATCAATAATACTCCCACCTACAAAATAAATATCAAGAAATTGAATACATACTAATGCTAAATTTATGTAAGGTACCTAATAGACCTAGGGATTGCATTAAAGAAACATACTAATAGTTGGTTTCATAGGCATTTCTTTTCCAGACTTTTAATCTATATACTATTTCTTCTATTATAAAAGTTATTACTTTGTTAATAGATCAGTCATATGTTGCAAAATGGAAAGATTACTGGGAACTAATTAGTATTCACTTCATTTAAAAATTTCTTTTAACACATAAAAATATGATTGTAAATAACTCCATGTTATGGTTACTAAAAGAATTTTGTACTTCAACCTATTACACCAAACATATATATAGTTAATATCCATTAAACATTATTATTAGTTATCGTAATTTTATATTTATGCATCCTAAGTATAAGGAATGGAAGACATGCATCTGGAGCATTTCTCCCCGGGCCTCCACTGAAAACAGGCTCTGTGGAACCTAGTCGGACATTCCCGGTCAACAAATGTTAAATAAATAAATAAATAAATAAATAAAAATAATGTATACACAAGGTATGCTTTTGTCATCCACTTCAGAAAAAACTCTTTTAGTCACAGAAAATGAACTAAAGTACTGGTACTTTAGTTATCTGATAATGTTAAAAATTTTAGACTACTTTCTTAAAAATGCAAGAATTTGATCTGAGAGAAACTTACACAAGTTCAGACCCCTTTAGACAACATCTTATTAATAAATGATTTAATGTCCGTAATAAAGTTAGTATAATTGGCCCAGTACTGATTGATTACTTGATATTAAATTTTACAACAAAAAGTTTATGATAAAGGTAAGCTTACATACATAAAATTATCGAGAAGAAACTATTATAGTGTAGATACCACTGAATTATTTCACTTTCACACGAGAATCACCAAATCAACAAGATAAATACTTTGTTGATATTGAATCCATTATAAACCATTTCCTTCCATTATTTGGAGACTTTTACTTGGGAAATTTTACACAGATCTTTTTATACACCCTTGATGATGAATAAAATAAATAATAAAGATAAATCTTATGTAAAAGATGTAATGTTGGAAATTTAATGCTGATTGTACACATATGTTTTATGACTGTATAAAAATTGAAAGAAATGTTGGAAATCAATTAATGATTTTGCAGGCTCTTTTACAGATAATTTCATTATTTCTAAATCACTTATTATTCAACACCCTGTTCCTCAAAGATTAAGCTTTGTTATGTAGTCCATTTCTCCTAGCAGTGGCCAGGAAAAATAATAACTGGAAATTGATCTCAGGATACTCTTCCTTCAGCTAATGAATTTAAAAAATGTTATGATCAGTGTGCCATGGAATTGATGACAATAAACTTCTAAGAATCAATAGAAAACATCTTACTATATATTATATGGATACTTAAGCAAAACTGTTAAAAATCAGCTGTAATAGCATGGTATTTTAGTTTAATTAATTGGGATTTGATTGTAGTGATGTCTTTGTAAATACTTAAGTTATTTCATTGAATGTGTTAAGTAACCACTTCTATTTTAATTACTTGTATAAAATTGTTATGATATTTATTTTGTATGTTAAAATAATAAAACTTGTTTTAAAAAGAAAGTAGTTCAGAGTTGCAGTATAATTTATTCAGAGACCACAAAATGCAAAGTTAATCTGCGACAATCACCAAGGTAGCATCGCTTCACAGCAAGCCTTGCCAACTAGTGCGGACTATCTACTCTCAGAGATGCACCGGTGATGTAACTCTAATCAGATAGGCCAAGGTTTCTTTTCATTCTGGTCTAAAGAAGGAAAAACCCAGAAACCATTCTAAGAAACTCCAATTCAAACAAGGACAAGGATGTATTCAGACAGACTCTGCATGCCCTCGGTAATTGGTCAATGCAGTTTGGACAGTCAGCTTGGCAGAGAAAAATCCCTGATTCAGAGACATTGTAAAGTTGCACAGAGGAATACCTTACCAACAGTAAATTGCCATGCCCTTGAATCAAACACTATAACATCAGACCTGACCACTGGTGTCCTCCCCACTGGTTTGTACATTGAGGCAACATAGGGACCCTCCCAGAAGCATCACACACACACACACACACACACAAAAACACACACACACACAGATTCTGTCTCTAGCATGTGCATATACACACACACACACACACACACACACACACACACACACACACACACACACACACACACACGCACAGATTCTGTCTCTATTCCCATTCCCAATAAACACTGTTTGAAATATGATTCCCCCCAAGAAAGGACCTATTAAGAAAGTTTTTCAATGAGCTTATATATCAAAGAATGTAAAAGGAGTTTCCTTCTGCTGGCTGACTCACTCTTTGTTGGATAAACTTATTTAATTACCTTCTTAGCCTGTTCGGTATCAAAGCTGTCTTGACCCCCCCAAGTAAAATATTCTTGAAGACAGCTGATACAGCAATTCACATCTGCTCTCAACATTCCCTGACTGCCGGGATTAATTTGCTTCTCTTCTGACTGATTTACAGTGAATAATCATTTTCCATAAAACCTCTGATGTCTCCAGTTTTTAATACTTTTCCTTTTTACCACAGTTTTCTCAGGATCAACCATTTTTACTAGTATGGTTATATCTTTACTATACTAATATAGTTCTTGGCTACTTTTTCGTGGTCAAGTTTGGAGCATACACTTGATGTGCCCTCTAAGTTAAGAAATCTTGCTGTAGAATCTGGGGAGTATTTTTCACTTTGCCTGCACAGAATCCTTCAATCAAAGCATGCAGAAAAATGATGATGCTACTAGATTCAAAAAGGATAGCTTATTCCCTTAATGTACCTTTCAGGATATCTTAAAAGCTAACGGTCAAAGCACTGATTCACAACTAGCAGCATGAAAGAGGGCTAACAAGGTATATATATGCCACCTATAGTTCGATAGAAATTATGTAAAACGCATAAGGCAGTCCTTGCCACCATCTTTTCTTTGAACAAAATGTTGAAGCACTAAGTCTATCCCTTTAGCAACTATACAATTTAATAAAGAATCAAAAGCTATTACATAAAGATGGTAATAAATTTACAAATTTAGTTATTTGGCTATCAGACCTTTAAATTGCATACTGCAAGTGTCCTTCCAAAAGATAAGTTTTAGAGCAAGTTCAGAATACTTTCTAGAGTTTAACAAGTGCTGACACAGAAGTAGAATAAAGACATTTATTGCTACAGTGGTGAATAAGATTGGAAGTCATTCACTCATGTGACTTATGGTGATGTAGCTGTTTCTTCATGATTGCATCTGTCAGGGGCAGTCATTAGAAGGTATGCATGGCACAGGACTGAATCATATAACATGTTAGGCATAAGCTTTTCAATGCACCACTTCGTTAAGAGATGTTATTTGGCTAGCCAGAAAATGACATAATTGAAAATCTGATAAGAAAGAAAAGGTAAGGTCTCCCTTTAATGAAATGTATAGTCCACCTATACCATGGCTCACAGAGATTTTGCTTGCTATAAAAAATCCATTTTATAGGAAAGGAGCACCACCCCAACAGTTTGATGGAGAATGGCAGTACAGAGGAAGAAAAATTCAGAAAGCAAGGGCAGAAATAATAAGAGATTGTTCAAATGACTGCAGGCTTATTCTTTCTCCTATCCCCTTCCCCAGTATCCCCTGGAGGAAAATTTCAAAGACATCTACCCTCATGGTTGAAAATAAGCAAAGTCATGTAGGCTCTTCAGAAAGTAGTTCAGAGTTATGCAGTATAATTTATTCAGAGACCACAAATGCAGTTAATTCCACAATCACCACAGCATCATTTACAGCAAGCCTTACAACTAGTGGACTATCTACTTTCAGAGATGGCACTACAGACAGTAACTTCTAATCAGATAGGCCAAGGTTTCTTTTCTATTCCTGGTTCAAAAGAAGGAAAAACCCAGAAACCATTCTAAGAACTTCCGAATTCAAACAAGTGATTAAGGATGTATTCAGACAGACTCTGCATGCCCTCGGTAATTGGTCAATGCAGTTTGGACAGTCAGCTTGGCAGAGAAAAATCCCTGATTCAGAGACATTGTAAAGTTGCACAGAGGAATACCTTACCAACAGTAAATTGCCATGCCTTTGAATCAAACACTATAACATCAGACCTGACCACTGGTGTCCTCCCCACTGGTTTGTACATTGAGGCAACATAGGGACCCTCCCAGAAGCATACACACACACACACACACACACACACAAACACACACACACACACGCTCACAGATTCTGTCTCCCTAGCATGTGCATATACACGCACACACACACACACACACACACACACACACACACACACACACACACACACACACACACGCTCACAGATTCTGTCTCCCTAGCATGTGCATACACACACACACACACACACACACACACACACACACACACACACACACTCACACAAACACGCACTCACAGATTATGATTCCCTAGAATGTGTGTGCGCGTACACACACACACATTCTGTCACCCTAGCATACACACACACACACACACACACACAAACACATTTCTAAGCATTAGCAAACAAGCTCTCAGACACTTCCCAAACTTACCTATACAAACACACACACACACACACACACACACACACACACACACACACACACACACACACACACACACACAGACCTCTACTATACTTACCTATACCACAACTACTTCCATAGAAGCAAATGGGTGAATGCTGTCAAAAAATTAACATGGAATAGTAATTACCTAAATCACTCTGTTGAGTCAGGCAGGAGCAGCTGCTATTTCCAGGGACATCACATGGCTAATTAGCATTAGCCACTCCCCTAAACTGCTGTATTAGTGTGTAGCTTGCATAGTGAGACATTACTTTGTGGTATGGCCACCACCAGTTTTTAACAGTAGCAGGACAGTGGTCTCCGAATTGAAAAGGCTTAGCACAATGCAGAAATCTTCCCAGTTAAGGCTTTCACACCCCAGTAAACCTTTTTGAATCCCATGGTCTTACTCATGCCAACTACAGATCAGTACAGCCAACAACAAATGCTGTACAACAAAATGAGGGGGAGCCAGATCTTTTCAACTTTGCAAGAATCACAACAGATTTTGAATTGGGCTACCAGCATCATAAAGCAAGAAGATACTTCTAGCTTATGAATGAGAACTGGATTCACAAATCTTTCAGGATACTAAGAAGAGCTGAGGTGACCCAGAAGTAGATATCTTTATACATACCTCAAAAATGAACTCCAAACCTTTTCTACCTTCATTCCTCCACAGTTTTGATGATAAACACTTCTCATTTCCTTGGAATTAGACATTACTATATGTTTTCCCATTAATTCTTCTGATTCAGAAGACTGACAAAAACAAAGCAAGACAAGGTCTTCTATACATTAGTAGTTCCTTCCTGACCAAAACAGTCATTTTTTCCCCTTTAATAAGCCTGGCATCTCTTTTTCATGGCACTTGCCTCTACATAAGTCCTTAATGACATAACAGCAAGGCAAGGCAATGTATTATACCCTAGTCTTAACACACAAAATGCATTCGATGGGAGGACCACATTTTAACAGTGATTCTTTCACCACTAACTACATTCAAATCCACAACATCCTAAAGAAAGTTAGAAAATCTAATATATGGAAATTGTACCTACATCAGTGTTTGCACCAGTGGTGTGGAGGGATAAACCCTGACAATGGTATAGGTGACCCAAGGTAAATTAGTATCCCTGACTCAACTGCTTAATAGTTCATGGAGGGGACGGGAGGATTGGGGTGTGTCCCTCTTGGGAGGATGGAAGGGTAGAATCAGACATGTACTGCATTCGTTTTTTTGCAGGAGAGACTGGTATGCATGTGCAGCCTGGAGGCCATCAGTGACATAGTATCCCTCTTAGTTGGTGTGTACAGCCATGCACCCACATGTGGGAATTAGTACTGTGAATGTCTGCCATGGGATGGATTACTTGTACCTCTAACCAGACAGTGGGGTTAGGCTAATTCTAATAACTCTAGTTACTGGGATGTTGGCAAGGGCACATACTCCCTGATGTCCACTTTTATAATGACCATTCCAGAGGATATCTGAATCCTTATTGCTAGGGAATGAGTGGGCTCAAGTCCAGCAGGAGGAAACTAAGTGGTCAGTAGGCAAAGGAGGAAATAAATAATAAAAAAAAAAACTTACCTACATCAGTGGAAGAGATGTGTCTCTTGTTATTGACTCTGTAAATGTCCTTTTCCATGAATGCTGGGCTACCTAATCTGGTTGTGAGAGTTAAATATGGCTTACTCATCCATGAAGATGTACACCTCACCGGTCTCTACTAATGCTCTATTCTTTCTATGTACTGGTAACAGATAATCCGCCATTTAAGGACTTCTTAAAAAGTGCTCTTCACTTAAGGCCAGCAAAAAGACATATTGCCTTCAGCAATGTTAGCAATCACTCTTATGGTACAAGCATGGCCTCAACAGTACTCAAGAGGACATGCATGTAACCTAGTGTCTTTGTTATGATGATTTTAGAATAACCTGACAGCTTTATTGTTACATTTTATTGTAATTTTATAATTGCATTTATTAATTTAGTTCGTATGTCTGGCAACATTTTTTAGGTTTTACATTCTTTATTTATGTTTATGTTTTTTTTTTCTTTGTTTTTTGTTGTTTGTTTTTTTTGTCAAGATTGAATCAATGTAGATACCAGTCTAGGTGCTTATCTCTACTTTCATAAAAGTCATACAGTCTGTTCCTTCCAGTTTCTCTAGTAGAGCAAAAAAAAAATCATATACTTTCTCTGCAAGCTCTGTCTTCTAACTGTTTACTGGAAGCCTTATCCTTAGCCAGCCTTTTTTCATCTCAAATTCTGATTTTTGCAGTTTTATCAGATCATCTGAATAGTTAGTTAAAACTTCTTTATTTCCAGTCTTTTGTTATTTGAATTGATATATACCTTCAGTGTTTCATTTATTTTAAACACCTCTGAGTGGATTAGATTTATTTTTTCCTCTACGTTATTGGTAACCATCTCATGGACTAAAGCTGAAACTGCTTTTTGCTGAATAGCTGCAGGATACTCCCCAGTCAGAGTTTTCCCTTCTCCTTTTCTGGCTGATTTCATCTCATGTTCTCCAAATGGCTTCTTTGTTGGCATCCAGACAGTGTAATTAATAGCAAGTGACTGAATTTTACCCAAACATATAGTTACATGGGCCCTTTTTTGACAGCTTCTTTTTTCACAGTTGGAGAGCACAGATCAACCTGTTGATCAATGTGCAACCATGCTGGAACATACCTCTCAACCTTTCTTGAGAATGAATACAGTGTGTCACAAGTCACGCCATTTGAAAGTGGAAGCAGAAATGAGTGGAATTAAATACAAAAATGTTTTTACTGTTTGCAAACTACAGTCTGTCACTAAAGGATTATGATTGTATTCATTTCATGATCACTGGAAAGTCTTCAAATTTCTCTTCTTGTATTATACAATTATTTTTTAGAACTAGAATGAATGAGGTACTGAATAATATTTTACCGTTTTGAGGTACCATTGGGCAGAATTTGTGGAATAATGCATTTGGTTCCAGACTGTAGGCCCCACACTGACACTTTATGCACTATCCTGCTACAAAGGAGATGGGAAATAATGCACAAAAATTATTAAAGGAACACCAAGGATGTTGCTGCACAGCTGATCTCTAATTCCCTGACCTGGAGAAGATTTGGTCTCCATTTCTGGGTTGGCCTTTGCATTGGGGCTGCTGTTAGTCTACTGGGTAACCTGGAGCTTTGAGTCCATTGGAGTAAGGTGGCTTCAGGTGACAGGCTGATAGTCACAGCACCACTGGGGATCAAAAATATTTAATTAAAATATTTGTAGTATAGTTCCTATTCATATTCTTCCAGTGGTTTCTACTTTCTGTCCCTTATTCTACAGTTTGTTTCTTCCAGTTTTATTATGTTTAGAGTTATTTGGTTGAGGGGTGTATGGGTGTGAGTTAACATGTCAGCTCTTCACGTAGAGGGCATGGTGATAGTAAGTAGCTGTGATGCAGGCTGGCATTTTGCAGATGGTGTGGCATAAGTTCACTATGATGTCAGTCTAGTTGGAGAGGTCTAGATTTGCATGGTGCACAATAGCTGAAGCTAACAGTTTCTTCACAGTCATCATTGAGGGAATGATATCAAGCACTGAACTGGAGAGCAAGCTACTGAGGAGGATAAGGTATTGCTTCCTTCATACAGAATACAGAAGGTATACATTCAGGTTCATTCTTTCTGGACCCTAGCTCTGAGGTTTGACAGAATGTTCCTCCCTACACTCCATTTGGCTGGCTGATAGGGAGATGCCTTGGAACCCAGCAACTAAAAAACATGTAGAGGACTGGCTATCATTGCTTAAGAAATATGGAGCCAGGACAGTCCCACTACTAGGTGCTACTACCCAAAAAAGGCTGCATTGAATATCTACTTCATATAAGTGCACTTTTTAGATAGTGTTATCGTTTTCTAGTTCATATGTCTAGAATGTGCAGAGTGTAAGATCTTTCATAGATTTGAATGATGAGAATTCATAATTCAAACAGGTTTGAGTGTTGGCCAAGGTAAATAGTGAACAGTGGGTAGAGATGTGGTAGAAAATAACTGTAAATTTAAGTTGAGTTAGTTGGATGTTGGAAATAAAATGTAGTAGCATAAGTAGCACAACACATTATTAATATGCAAATAAATTCAGTATTCCTCATGGCAGGAAAAAGCAAAGGTGTATGAATTGTGAGGTGTGCATGTTACTGACCTCCTTTTTGTGCTGTCTTTACTTCTGTACTGTATGTGTGTGTCTGTCAGTTCTATTAATTCAGTGTTAAAGTAAATATAAAAAATGTGACATATTTTCCATAACTTTTCAATGCAAATATGTACTACTTCATGTCAGCTTGCAGATGACACCTTGCTCCTTAATGCCAGGGCCACCAATTTTGAATTGTTACTATTAATATTCAAATATTTCTGTTATTCATAATTATGGTAATAAACAAAGCTGCATAACTCAGATAATGTGCATGCTACGATCTCCTTTTTTATGTGTTTGTAAATACATACATCCCTGTAAATGCATAGATCCACTTTGCTCCCTAATGCTGATTCCACCACTCATGTGATATTACTATTAATATGCAAAGTCTTCTAATATTCATAACTGTGTGAGCAAACAAAGCTGTTTAATTTAGGATGTGTGTTTATTACCTAAATTTTACTACTATTTTGTGTCTGTATAGTTGATCTTGCTGCCAAGAGCATTTATGCAAAAAATTAAAGTATGACACTGCAATGTCATTTAAAATATGACTACTACAATTGTTGTTTATACCCATCTTAAAGTAATAGCAACATAGACATCCTCATATCAACCATACATTCATTCAGTTGTGTATCACTCAAATGTTTGCCGTCATTCCTGTACCATTCTGGCTTCAGCACCTGATGATGCATAGCAGTGCTGCTCATGTCTTTTATGACTACCTCTAACAACCTATTCATGGTCTTCCAATTTTTAAGGCCTTTTAAGAATTAAGCCCCTTTTATGTAACCTGCTAGCCAATGTCTGACCACATCATTTTCAACTATGGCCACAGACAAAATATATACTCCACAACATTCAGAATTCTGTACATAAGGTTATACAGCATTGATGTGATAAGATCATTGTCACCAACGTGGAGTTTGACAATGATCAGAAATATTAATTCCTTTGTAAAAACTTTAATGACTCCTTCCCACTGCATGACTCTGTGATCATCTCACTTGTACTTTGCATTGAAGTATCCATAAATTTGCACTACAACAGAATTGTACTGACACATCTGAGTGGTATAGTAAATGCAGCAACACACTTCCTTTCAGACACTGCAGTATGCAGAAACCATATGTTTAGGATAGTGCAAATATATCCTTGTTCACATTAATTGCATTATTTCACAGAGACAGAAAGTCTTTGGCCAATACTGTATATTAACTGCTGCCGTACTCTGTGGCAGGTCCAGAACATATATGGATAGGAGAGCTACCAGTGGGCGAAGATAACTGTTTTTCACATACATTCCTCTCCTACTTGTATGTTGCTCAGCAGACAGCGATGTACTAGCACTGTTTTAACAGTAATCCTCCCCCAACTTCTCCACTGCACAGTAGGAAACACCTGTTTGCAACAGATTTGCCTGTGGTGTAGGCAAACCTGCTACCTCTCCCTACCATAGCCTGCCCACTCTTGTGATGCTGACAAGTTCCCACCAATGATGGCCTGTACTTAGACCTCTCAAATGCAGTAGGGAACACAACCACCACTCATATGCCTAATGGCTGTAATTCAGTCATGAATATCAGCCATTCATGCCTTACCAAGTAGCTGCTATATATGCATGGTATGGCACACTATCCTGGAAAAATATCAAAGTAAAAGAATTTTGATGTGGACTTAATCTGTCAAGGATGGCATGTAATCTGTATTTTAGCACAAATGACATACACCAACATGTTAGCAATTTCTCCGTCAGATTGTAAAGAGTAATAAAATTAACAATTTGAATGTGAAATCAAGCCATTTTGGCTAAACTTATAATTTATAAGTAAAATAAACAATATAGCCCAGGAGCAAACCCGTGCAGAGTAAAATCCTCAACATCAATCGAACGAACCTTGAGCAACAGTTATAATAAGTCCATAAACGACATGTTCCATGTAAAATCCAAAGCGTATTTATTAAGAACAACAGATAGGTAAGCGCTTTCGCCAAAAGGCTTCCTCAGACCATTTACAAACATCAAACCATTACTCCCCTTTTTATATCAGTTTACTAATTAATTATGCATAAGGTCAATGACATCATCATATACCAAAAAACTGATACCAAGCTAATAAAAACATATAAACATGTGACTAAATAAAACATCACTAAAAAGTATATCAAAAAGATTTTTATATAAAACTAAGAATAAATAAACTTTTATGTTAATTTAAAAACACGTCTGAATTTCATCTAACAGTCAGTCTCCTATTTTTTAGAACAGGTATTAATGAAATCTTATCATTCAGACCTGGACTAACATGTGCCTTAAATTTAATAATCCATTTTATCTCTGTTCTCCCATTTTAATTTCTGACATCTCCTCCCCTCAAACTGGGGGTGTTTACCTGAATAAACATAAACTTGTATGTATGCAGAATATCTGTTTCCAAGACATGTTTGGATAAGGCATTGGTACTGGATTTGATACGTATTTGATATAGGTGTTCCCGTACCCTATCCCTAAGCCTTCTGTTGGTTTTACCTACATAGAAGGCAGAACAGCGGGTACAAAGTGCAAGGTAAACAACATGTTCAGTGTTACAGTTGGCAACCACATTGAATACAAAACACTGTGAGGTGATTGGATGAATAAACATGTTATAGTTACAGATATGAATACAAAAATTACAATTATTGCAAGGAGCCGTGCCTTTATTATAAGATCCATTACTATGAACTTCTGTAATTTTTGGGTAACACAAAATTCTATGTAAATTCTTCTTATTTTTAAATATAAATTGAGGATTTTCACCTATAACATCCTTAATTTGTGGGTCAACAGTTAAAACCTTCCAGTGTTTATAGATTATCTCTTTAACTTGATCAAAGTCATGTGTAAAGAATAAGGAAAATTTCTGAGCAGGACTGATATGACTTATTGATTGTGTTGCATTATGTCTACTAGAGTACATACTGCTGCCAATATCAGAAAAGTATGTACAAGCTATATCATTCCTATACTGTTCGATACCTTGAAATCCATTAGAAATCTCATAAGTGTTGTATGACCTGGCTAATAATCTACTTTTCAAGTTCATCAGTTCATTTTCATATCCTTTTTGTGTTGGGTTGAGCCTGGAGGCTGTAATGGTTTGTCCTTTAATAATGTTATTAAAAACATATTTCGGGTGGATACTCCCTCTGTGTAACAAGGTGTTCCTATAACAAGATTTCCTGTGAACACCAGTGTTCAATTTACCATTATTCAATTTCTCTATAACAACATCTAAAAAAGTGATCCTATAAGTGGATTCAACCATAGCATATTTTAGATAATCTGTGAGAGAGTGGATTTCTTCAAAGAAAATATTCAGTTCTCTCTTACTCCCTGTCCAAAGGAGGAAAAGATCATCTACGAAACGTCTGTAGAAAATTACAAAATTCTGAAACCTAGGTAAGACAAATAAATGCTCTTTTTCCCAGATAGCCATCACTAAGTTGGCATAGCTATTGGCACAAGACGTGCCCATAGCCACACCATTTTTTATATATACAGGCTATCATTAAACAATAAGATGTTATTCTCCAACACAATTTCTAATAGGAGACACAGTAAGTCCACTCTGGTAGGTTCAAATTCAGTGTATTGCATAAGATACTTATAGATACATTCTAAGCCTTATTTGTTAGGAATAACTGTGAAAAGTGACTTGAAATCCAATGTCACTAAAATATAAGGAATATCATCTTGTACTGATTCCATTTTCATATAGAGGTCTAACAAAAACTGTTTCGTATCTTTAAGAATAACAGGATTCATATCCACTACGGGCCTTAAAGCTTTTTCAATATATATCGAAATTGGTTCAGTGACCCATCCCCTGCCTGTTACAATAGGTCTCATAGGTGGATGGATTGGGTCCTTATGTACCTTCGGTAAGCCTTGGATAGTGGGTATCAATGGATTTGCAACCCAGAAAAAATTATACAGTTCTGCACTAATTATTTCACTTTTATTTAAATCCTCCAGGGTGTCATATATCTTTATTACACGAGTCTGGACTTCTCTTAAAAGGATGGTCATATAAAACCTGTTCTCACCAAGCATTTCATTCATAAGGTGGTTGTACTCAATCATATCCATCACAACTACAGGCCCACCTTTATCGGCTGGCCCAGTAATTATGTTTCTGTCATTCTTCAATCTTCGTAAGGCTAATCTTTGTCTATGTGATAGATTACCTCTCTTGTTTTTGTTATAAGGGTTACTGCATAAATTGTAGACATTTTCCTCAACCATTTTGCTGAATGCATCTAATAATGGGTGGTAGTTGGGAATGAATAAACTAGGTTTAGAAAATCGTGGGACATAAGTATCACTGGTATCATTTTTAAAAAGTAATTTCAATTGTACATTACTAACAAAAAGTTTGGTATCTATAATGGTATCTGTCAAGTCACTATCAACAGTAGGTATAAATGATAGACCCCTATTTAACAGTTCTATTTCATCTTTATCTAGGGGTCTATGTGAAATATTCCAAACTATGGTGGTGTTAGTCACTCCCACATCTTCTTCAGAGTGGGGCCTTTCTGTTCTCCACCAGAGGCTTTCCATTTCTGTCTCCCCCTGCTCATGGATCAACTCCTTCCCCTTCTTTGAATGTCGGTTATTGGGAAAGGGGGAGGATGTGTCGATCCTGAGCCACTGTTAGAGGAGGGTATTTTCCTCCTTACTACAGGTTCCTGAATAGTGTGATTAAAAGTAGTTGATGGTGATGGAGTATTAGTGGTATAATTATTTACAGGTTCTTGATTTTTATTGGTGCTGCCATAGTTGGATCCTACACTGTCACCACCGTAACCACTATTATTTACAGGAATTAGCATCTCAGGAACACTACATGCATTTACAGAAGGATTGCTGGTGTTAATTTCTACATTTTCATCAACATTATTCACAATGTTAACTCCAACTGCAAAAGAATTCACACTTGTAGGTTCTGGAATAGGTCTTGGTACAGATCTACCCCGTCCCCTTATCTGACTCTGTCTATGGATTTCATTTCTGGGCCAAGTAAAAACTTGACCGAGTGAAAAGTCATTTATGTCCCATTGTAACTTATGTGTTTTTTGTTCAAGAAGTCGTTTCTCAAACAAATAGACATTGTCTAGTAATCGTTCCATTAGCCGTTCAACTTCAACAGTCGGAAATTTCTTTAATAAGTCAGCTTGTTGCTTCCTTATGTGTTCTTTAATGTTATTCTCCTCTGGTAAGAAAAACTCATTTAAAAGTGACATATAACTAAGGCTCACCTCGATGTTTAGTTGTTGCCATTGGTAAAGCAGTTCTGGATAAGCAGTTCCGGTGGTGGGCATTTTTAACACCCTGAGTCCTCTGGGTATAATCCTTTTCTGAATACACGCTTCAAAATGATAGCATTGCATCTGCAGTCGTGTGAGCCTCAGAAATTCTGTCTCGAGTAAAGCAAAGCATGGAGAACAGAAAGGCCCCACTCTGAAGAAGATGTGGGAGTGACTAACATCACCATAGTTTGGAATATTTCACATGGACCCCTAGATAAAGATGAAATAGAACTGTTAAATAGGGGTCTATCATTTATACCTACTGTTGATAGTGATTTGACAGATACCATTATAGATACCAAACTTTTTGTTAGTAATGTACAATTGAAATTACTTTTTAAAAATGATACCAGCGATACTTATGTCCCACGATTTTCTAAACCTAGTTTAGTCATTCCCAACTACCACCCATTATTAGATGCATTTAGCAAAATGGTTGAGGAAGATGTCTACAATTTATGCAGTAACCCTTATAACAAAAACAAGAGAGGTAATCTATCACATAGACAAATATTAGCTTTACGAAGATTGAAGAATGACAGGAACATAATTATTAGGCCAGCCGATAAAGGTGGGCCTGTAGTTGTGATGGATATGATTGAGTACAACCACCTTATGAATGAGATGCTTGGTGAGAACAGGTTTTATATGACCATCCTTTTAGGAGAAGTCCAGACTCATGTAATAAGGGTATATGACACCCTGGAGGATTTAAATAAAAGTGAAATAATTAGTGCAGAACTGTATAATTTTTTCCAGGTTGCAAATCCCTTGATATCCACTATCCAAGGCCTACTTAAAGTACATAAGGACCCAACCAATCCACCTATGAGACCTACTGTAGCAGGCAGGGGTTGGGTCACTGAACCAATTTCGATATATATTAAAAAAGCTTTAAGGCCCGTAGTGGATATGAATCCTGTTATTCTTAAAGATACTAAACAGTTTTTGTTAGACCTCTATATGAAAATGGAATCAGTACAAGATGATATTCCTTATATTTTAGTGACATTGGATGTCAAGTCACTTTTCACAGTTATTCCTAACCAAGAAGGCTTAGAATGTATCTATAAGTATCTTACACAATACTCTGAATTTGAACATGCCAGAGTGGACTTACTTTGTCTTCTATTAGAAATTGTGTTGAAGAATAACATCTTCCTGTTTAATGATAGCCTGTATATACAAAAATGGCATGGCTATGGGCACGTCTTGTGCCAATAGGTATGCCAACTTAGTGATGGCTATCTGGGAAAAAGAGCATTCATTTGTCTTACCTAGGTTTCAGAATTTTGTGATTTTCTACAGACGTTTCGTAGATGATCTTTTCCTCCTTTGGACAGGGAGTAAGAGAGAATTGAATATTTTCTTTGAAGAAATCCACTCTCTCACAGATTATCTGAAATATACTATGGTTGAATCCACTTATAGGATCACTTTTTTAGATGTTGTTATAGAGAAATTGAATAATGGTAAATTGAACACTGGTGTTCACAGGAAATCTTGTTATAGGAGCACCTTGTTACACAGAGGGAGTATCCACCCGAAATATGTTTTTAATAACATTATGAAAGGACAAACCATTACAGCCTCCAGGCTCAACCCAACACAAAAGGGATATGGAAATGAACTGATGAACTTGAAAAGTAGATTATTAGCCAGGTCATACAACACTTATGAGATTTCTAATGGATTTCAAGGTATTGAACAGGATAGGAATGATATAGCTTGTCCATACTTTTCTGATATTGGCAGCAGTATAGTAGGCATAATGCAACACAATCAATAAGTCATATCAGTCCTGCTCAGAAATTTTCTTTATTCTTTACACATGACTTTGATCAAGTTAAAGAGATAATCTATAAACACTGGAAGGTATTACCTGTTGACCCACAAATTAAGGATGTTGTAGGTGAAAATCCTCAATTTATATTTAAAAATAAGAAGAATTTACATAGAATTTTGTGTTACCCAAAAATTACAGAAGTCCATAGTAATGGATCTTATAATAAAGGCACGGCTCCTTGCAATAATTGTAATTTTTGTATTCATATCTGTAACTATAGCATGTTTATTCATCCAGTCACCTCACGGTGTTTTGTATTCGATGTGGTTGCCAACTGTAACACTGAACATGTTGTTTACCTTGCACTTTGTACCCGCTGTTCTGCCTTCTATGTAGGTAAAACCGACAGAAGGCTTAGGGACAGGGTACGGGAACACCTATATCAAATATGTATCAAATCCAGTACCAATGACTTATCCAAACATGTCTTGGAAACAGATATTCTGCATACATTCAAGTTTATGGTTATTCAGGTAAACACCCCCAGTTTGAGGGGGAGAGATGTCAGAAATTATACTGAGAGAACAGAGATAAAATGGATTATTAAATTTAAGGCACATGTTAGTTTAGGTCTGAATGATAAGATTTCATTAAAACCTGTTCTAAAAAATAGGAGACATAGTTAGATGAAATTCAGACGTGTTTTTAAATTAACATAAAACTTTATTTATTCTTAGTTTTATATAAAAATCTTTTTGATATACTTTTTAGTAATGTTTTATTTAGTTACATGTCTATATGTTTTTATTAGCTTAGTATCCGTTTTTTGGTGTATGATGATGTCATTGACCTTATGCATAATTAATTAGTAAACTGATATAAAAAGGTGAGTAATGGTTTGATGTTTGTAAATGGTCTGAGGAAGCCTTCTGGTGAAAGCGCTTACCTATCTGCTGTTCTTAATAAATACACTTTGGATTTTACATGGAACGTGTCGTTTATGGACTTATTATAACTGTTGCTCAAGGTTCATTCGATTGATGTTGAGGATTTTACTCTGTACGGGTTTGCTCCTGGGCTATATTGTTTATTTTACTTATACAGTCGTTTGTAACTGGCTTGGGAGCATTTATCCCCTGGTGGTTTAATTTATCATTATTTTTAAACTAATAATTTGTTTGAAAGTAAAGTAGTTATTGAAATATTAATAGAATCAATATTTCAATAGTACAGTACAATAAATATTCAGGCATAAAACTCTACATTTTTTAACAGCAATTTGTTCTTCTCTGACACAAAGCAGTTCAGAAATAACAAAAACATTTACTTTAAAAATGTTTACTTCCTATTATCCAAGCACAACAGAAGAAAATCAGTGTCAGTAGTTTTGACAGAAAGCTTACATGAAAACGTATTTGGTGCTAATTGCACCCTTATTTATATGCATTTGTTTTATTTCAGACTATTAACTGTGGTAGATCTCTGACCATAACAGACCATTTTCAGTCTTAGCCTGAGGTACAACGCAAAAACATCAAGAGATAAATAAAAGAGAAACTATTGAAGTACAGGTTGGTACAGTTAACAAGAAGGCATTATAGTACAGACAATAATTAGTACCCATCTATCAGTATAACATTCCTTTATACAAACCAATAAATAAAAACAGTCAAAGAAAGTCTTACAACTATTTCTTACAAAGCCTGCATTTTTTTCTTCTGCCTGCTGAGTGAGGGATTGTCAAGAAGGAGCCCAGTCCTTGCTAAATCTGGAGCATTACAAAAAGAACCATCACTCAAAGAAGCAGAACATACCATATATTGATTGAATCTTGACAAAAAAAACCCCAAAACAAAACAAAAAACATAAATAAAAAATGTAAAACCTGGAAAATGTTGCCAGATATACTAACTAAATTAATAAATGCAATTATAAAATTACAATAAAATGTAACAATAAAGCTGTCAATTTATTCTAAAATCATCATAACAAAGACAATAGGTTACATGCATGTCCTCTTGAGTACTGTTGAGGCCATGCTTGTACCACAAGAGTGATTGTTAACATTGCTGAAGGCAATATGTCTTTTTGTTGGCCTTAAGTGAAGAGCACTTTTTAAGAAGTCCTTAAATGGTGGAGTATCTGTTACCAGTACACAGAAAGAATAGAGCATTAGTAGAGACTGGTGAGATGTACATCTTCATGGATGAGTAAGCCATATTTAACTCGTACAACCAGATTAGATAGCCCAGCATTCATGGAAAAGGACATTTACAGAGTCAATAACAACAGACACATCTCTTCCACTGATGTAGGTAAGTTTTTTTTTAATTCATTTCCTCCTCTGCCTGCTGACCACTTAGATGTTATGTGATCCTATCTCGCCTACATTCTGACTGATGGGTTCGGAGCCGATCCTCGGCTCCGACTCGGCACGCTTATGCCAAAGAGCGAAGTCTCTTATTGGCTGAGCTTACTATATCCCAGGATGCACCACTACCAGTCCCCCAGATCTTGTTTGCCGCTAACAAGCAAAGACGTGGTCTCGAGCTGGCTGAGCTAAGTAGTGCTTTTTTCACTTACTTTCCTGTCAGGAATTTCCTAAATCTTCAACAAAAAGCTGTTTTAACAGCTATCTCGTGTTTTTTGTGTTTGAGTGAGCATTTCTGTAAAGTTTTTGTGTGTGAATGCGTTTTTCTGACTAGAGGTCCCCTTTGAGTTGAAGGGCCTTCCCCTGTCAGTTCGTGGTTGTTCAGTCCCATTTTATTTAGGGGCTTTTGGATCCCTTTGGTTAATTTTGTCTATTTGTGACAGCCTTTGTTTCAAAAAAAAAAAAAAAAAGAAGAAGAAGAAAACTTTTTTTCTGTGATTGTTAGTGTGTTGCTTTTGGCTAGTTACACTAAGCTGGTTGCCATAATGTCACAGGCTCCTAGGCCTTCAGGATTTAAAAAGTGCACTAAGTGCAGTTTTAAAATGTCTATCACAGATGATCACTCTCTCTGTGTGTACTGTTTGGGCGCCAAACATTTGCAGGAGTCCTGTAGCGTCTGTCACGCTTTTTCCTTGAGGGTCCTCCAAGAGAGGAAAAATAAACTTATTCTAAAAGGCCTAATTAAACCTTCATTTGAAGAGGCATTAGCTTCCTCTCCTTCTCCTGCTAAGAAGAAAAGGGCGTCGGCTCCGACCAGTCCGTCGGAACCGACCGCCAAAAGACATAGGCAGGCTTCTCCTTTGGCTCCACGGACTTCGGAGCCGAGGGTGGAACGGTCTGCCTCGATGCCTCCAGCCTCGACTCCTCTGGGTTCGGAGCCGATGGCTGGGGCATCGAGAGGCGGGTCACCTTCATCGGCTCCACTGATCTTGGAGCCGATGAAGGTTGTCCGCTCAGACACTTCCTCCTCGGCGCTGAAGCCCTCTTCGGCACCGATGGAAATTGGTTTGGATGCTCCTTCGGCGCCGATAGTTATCGAGTCGATTCGGAGCCGGTCCCCTAGTCCCTTGGAGCCATTGGAGAGGCCTACTCGTACCCTTTCGGTCTCTTCCAAGTCATCAAGGATGTCAGATTCGGACATAGACAGGGTACTCCAAAGACTTTTCCAGTCCCCAGTCTTTCAGAAATTAGTTTCGGCTCCGACCCAATTGGCTTCGGAGCCGATAGCCCATTCCATTGCCATTCCTCCTCTGACCGCTTCCGCTCCATCGGAGCAGGTGCTGATGGAGCCAGTGGAGATCCTAGGGTCGGCTCCGACCCTTACTCCAACCCCGGCCTTCGGGTCGGAGTTTAGCACACGGACTTCTTCGGCCGGGCCCGGGGGTGACGTTTTGGGACCAATACTTTTGGTTCCAAGCCTCCCTCTCGGTGCTTCGGCCGCGGGACTTCTGTCTGCTATCATGGCTCCGGCGACTGGACCCTCCCAGGATTCTGGGGGTCCGGCCTTCAGAGCTATGAGGAGTGCCTTGGCCAAATCCTCTTTGACCATCTCTACAGCTTTACCGGCACCTTCCCTGGGCATGGAGACTGGGTCTTTGGCAGTTCCCCTGTCTCTAGACAGCGGAGCCCAGGGGCCTGAGGTTACCCCCATGGGGGGTTCCCCTCCTCCTGAGGGTCTTTCGGAGTTGTCTTCGGAGGAGCCCCCAAGGAAGAGATTGTGCAAGAGGAAGCACGTAGACTCCCCCGATGAGTCTCTTACATCGGACACGGATCTTGATGATGCGGAGGGGTCCCCAAAGTCATCCTCGGATGATGTCTCATTTGCAGACATTCTAGAGATCCTCAAGCAACGAGGTGGCTGGAATTCCAAACCCCCCTCCGCTGATGAGTCGGTGTTCCTCAAGGCCTTCGGGGCTCAGCCCTCCGCCTCCTGGGTGTCTCCGCCCTTCGACGAGCTCCTAGATTTGGTTTGTCGAAGGGCGTGGGAACATCCAGATACTGTGGAACCAGTGTCTTCTCGCCCTAACAAATTTTTGTCTGCCCCACCCGAGAAGGAATTCTTAACGAAAGGCGTGGCTGTAGATGCCATGGTGGTGGCATCTGCTACCCAGCAGGACGTGGCAGAGGCTTCAACGTCCGTCCATCCTCCTAATAAGGAGTCTAGGAGCATGGACCGGTACGGGAAGCGCACCCTGACTTCAGCGGCCTTTACTCTAAGGTCCCTGAATTATTTGGCACATTTCATCAGATTACAGAGGGATCTGGTCAAGGAGCTCTCAGACTCCCTCTCAGGTAACCTACCTGAGCAGCTAGCCCAGTCGGTTGGCTCTCAGTTGGCTACCCTTACCTCGATTTCTAACTCGTCCATGAGGCTCATCTCATATGCGGCCGAAGGGGCGGGCAGAGCGGCAGGCACAGGCGTGGCTCTACGAAGACAAGCCTGGCTCCGTTTGTGTCATTTCATGAGGCCTTCAAGTCTTCCTTTGCCGACGCTCCCTTTGATGGGTCCTCTTTGTTTGGACCCAAGGTAAAAGACACTCTTACCCACTGTGAGCAGGAGGGAAAGACTTTATCTGCCATGGGAGCACATTTTTCCACTCCCTTTCGGCCTTATCCCAAGGCCAAAAGAGGAGGGAAGATGTGGTTCCGCAAATCACAGAAATTCTTTCCTCAGCAGCAGGAAGATTCCCCTTCTACAGGCAGAGGACGGGGAAATTTTTCTGGGAGACGCCGTCCCAGAGGCGGCAGAGGCCCCCGCAACACTGGAGACCGCGAGTCCTTTCGTGGCTCTTCAGCCTCCCACACTTCATGAGGGATTGCCCAGCTGTGCTGCTCCGGAGCCAGTCGGGTGCCGTTTTGCCAAGCACCTAAAAGCCTGGGAGTCTATTACTCAGGACAGATGGGTGCTTCGGATTATTGCCGGAGGTTACACCATTCCCTTCACACGTCCACCCCCACCGTCCAAAAAATTCCCGGACCCACCACCCAGTCAAAGGGAAATTGCAGCCATAGAGGTTTCAAAGCTGCTAGAAAAAGGAGCCATCCAACGGTCCCCGCAGACCAGATCGGATCCGAAATTACTCAAGGTTCTTTTTAGTGCCAAAAAAGACAGGGGACCTGAGACCCATTTTGGATCTCAGCAAACTAAACCAGTCCGTCATGAAGTCCAAATTCCGAATGGTCACTCTACAATCCATTCTTCCACTGTTGGAGAAAGGTGTTTGGATGTGCTCCATAGATCTCAAGGAAGCCTATTATCACATCCCGATACATCAGGTGTCCAGGAGGTATCTGCGCTTCAGCCTGGGAGACAGTCATTTCCAATTTTGTGCTCTGCCCTTTGGTCTCACCACAGCCCCCAGGGTGTTCACCAAATGTTTGGCAGTAGTGACTGCTCACCTGAGGAGTCTCGGATTCCAAGTGTTTCCCTATCTGGACGACTGGCTCCTGACTGCCACCACCAGGGATCTACTACTAGAAAACCTACAAGCTACTATCTCCCTGGGTGTTTCCCTGGGAATTACGTTCAACTGGTCAAAGTCTGTCTTGCTGCCTTCTCAGCGCATAAGATTCATAGGAGCAGAGATAGACTCAAAATTAATGAATCTTCCTTCCTACCGAAAGGATACAAACATTACAAGATCAAGTCCGAGCCCTGCTGCTAAGATCCAAAGCCCCAGCCAGAATGGTCCTGCAACTTCTAGGTTCAATGTCTGCCACGGTTCTCCTAGTTCCTCTGGCAAGGTTGCACATGAGGATTCTCCAGTGGCTATTATCGACACAATGGTCTTTTCAGGATCTTCCCCTCAATCATCACATACTGATTACAGAAACATGCAAACGGGACCTCCGCTGGTGGCTTCTGCCATCCAATCTGAATCAGGGAAGACCCTTTGTTCTACCCCCTCCGGTAGCCACCTTGACAACGGATGCCTCCCAGACGGGGTGGGGGGGGGCATTGTCTGGGCAGGTCAGTTCAGGGTTCTTGGCTTCCAAACGAAACAAATCTCCATATCAATGTGTTGGAAATGAGGGCTGTACTTCTGTCCCTACAAGCCCTCCACAACTTTCTCCCTCAAGGCATTATCGCCATCCACACAGACAACATGTCAGTGGTCTGGTACCTAAACAAACAGGGAGGGACCAGATCTTATCCCCTTTGCAGAGAGGCCATGAGGGTGTGGGAATGGGCAGTGGCTACCAAGCGCTTCCTGGTAGCGACCCACATTCCGGGCAAATCCAATGTATTAGCAGACAGACTCAGCAGGACTATTCTTTCTCCTCACGAGTGGTCTCTGAACGAAACAGTAGCAGCTCAGATATTCAGAAGGTGGGGGATTCCGTGCTGCGACCTGTTTGCAACACCACGAAACACGAAGTGCAAAAGGTTCTTTTCCTTGACCCCGCGTCAGGGAGACAGCTACAGATGCTCTAGTCCAACCTTGGCCAACAGGACTGCTTTATGCTTTTCCTCCGATTCCACTCCTCCCCAAAGTCATCCAGAAAGCTTCCCAATTGGGGTCCACAATGATTCTAATTGCTCCGTACTGGCCTCGTCAGGTATGGTTCCCTTACCTACAGAAATATACCCGGGACGGTCCTTGGTTCTTGGATCAAATTCCGGACCTTCTGGTTCATCAGTCGGGACAACAGCACCAGTCCCTTCACACTTTGAAATTAACAGCTTGGCTCCTCCACTTCCGACTATAGTCAGAAATCACACCTTGGACCCGGAAGTTATTCACATTTTATCTTCAGCCCACAAACCCACCACTAAGAAATTGTATCACAGTAAGTGGAAGAGGTTTGCTATCTGGGCTCAACTCAGAGGCTTGGACCCTATTACTGCCCCGATACCAGAGGTCTTGAAATTTTTAACATCCTTGTTTAATCAAGGATCTTCAGTCTCTACTATTAAAGTCCGACTAGCAGCTATCTCCAAATTTCACGATTCCATACACCCACCTTTGATGAGCAGCAGATTATGTAAAACTTTCATGAAAGGTGCTGTGCTTTTAAGACCCCCAGTTTTTCATCCTGCGCCTCCGTGGGATCTTGATTTGGTACTTGCCTTAACATCTTCCCCCTTTGAACCGGCTGCTACATGTGAGTTGAAATATCTGTCCTGGAAAACTGCCTTCTTAGTTGCAATTACCTCTGCAAGAAGAGTTTCAGAACTTCAAGCCCTATCTATCAAACCACCGTACTTGATTTTTCACAAGGATAGAGTATCACTTAGGCCCAATCCATCTTTTGTTCCAAAAGTTTGTTCTAATCTCTGTCTCCAACAGTCTTTGGAGCTACCAGTTTTCTTTCCAAAATTTTCAAACAAGGCGGAATACACATTGCATACATTGGATGTTCACAGGCAATTGCGCTTCTATCTAGATAGGACTCAACAAATTCGGAAAACAGATCAATTGTTTGTGTCCTTTTCAGATAATAAACTGGGTAAAACCATCACTAAAGCTACTATTGCCAAATGGATCAGAGATTGCATAACTCAGGCTTATTCCTCTTCAAATAAGCAACTTACAACTTCTGTCAAAGCTCACTCTACTAGGGCTATGGCTACCTCAATTGCATTCCATTCCAAGCTCGCTATTTCTGAGATTTGTGCTGCGGCTACTTGGTCCAACCCGCACACTTTCATTTCCCACTATAAATTGGATGTGGCATCTAAAGGACGGGCATCATTTGGTTCCACGGTACTCAGGAGTGTTTTCCAGTGAGCCACCCAGAATTTAGGTGCTAGGGACGCTGTCCCATCAGTCAGAATGTAGAGATAGGATCACATAACATCTTTTAGTTATGTACTCACCATAACTTCAGATGTTTGGGATCCATCTCGCCTACATTCCTAATACCCACCCTCCTTCCACCTGCCTTGGAGATCAGAAGAGATTGAACGGTTTGAGTTCTACTGTTTTTTATCTTGTATCATCTGTCAATGTTATATAAGCAGTGCATGCGTGTGTGCATGTATGCGGACAAACTAGATCTGGGGGACTGGTAGTGGTGCATCCTGGGATATAGTAATCTCAGCCAATAAGAGACTTCGCTCTTTGGCATAAGCGTGCCGAGTCGGAGCCGAGGATCGGCTCTGAACCCATCAGTCAGAATGTAGGCGAGATGGATCCCAAACATCTGAAGTTATGGTGAGTACATAACTAAAAGTTTCCTCCTGCTGGACTTGAGCCCACTCATTCCCTAGCAATAAGGATTCAGATATCCTCTGGAATGGTCATTATAAAAGTGGACATCAGGGAGTTTGTGTCCTTGCCAACATCTCAGTAACTAGAGTTATTAGTATTAGCCTAACCCCATCTGTCTGGTTAGAGGAGCAAGTAATCCATCCCATGGCAGACATTCACAGTACTAATACCCCCATGTGGGTGCATGGTTCTACAAATCAACTAAGAAGGATACTATGTCACTGATGGCCCCCAGGCTGCACATGCATACCAGTTTCTCCTCCAAAAAAACTAATGCAGTACATGTCTGACTCTACCCTTCCATCCTCCCAAGAGGGACACACCCCAATCCTCAGTCAGGGATACTAATTTACCTTGGGTCACCTATACCGTTGTCAGGGTTTATCCCTCCACACCACTGGTGCAAACACTGATGTAGGTAAAATTTCCATATATTAGATTTTCTAACTTTCTTTAGGATGTTGTGGATTTGAATGTAGTTAGTGGGGAAAGAATCACTGTTAAAATGTGGTCCTCCCATCAAATGCATTTTGTGTGTTAAGACTAGGGTATAATACATTGCCTTGCCTTGCTGTTATGTCATTAAGGACTTATGTAGAGGCAAGTGCCATGAAAAAGAGATGCCAGGCTTATTAAAGGGGGAAAAATGACTGTTTTGGTCAGGAAGGAACTACTAATGTGTGGAAAACCGTGTCTTGCTTTGTTTTTGTCAAAGTCTTCTGAATCAGAAGAATTAATGGAAAACCATATAGTAATGTCTAATTCCAAGGAAATGAGAAGTGTTTATCATCAAAACTGTGGAGGAATGAAGGTAGAAAAGGTTTGGAGTTCATTTTTGAGGTATGTATAAAGATGTCTACTTCTGCGTCACCTCAGCTCTTCTTAGTATCCTGAAAGATTTGTGAATCCAGTTCTCATTCATAAGCTAGACGTATCTTCTTGCTTTATGATGCTGGTAGCCCAATTCAAAATCTGTTGTGATTCTTGCAAAGTTGAAAAGATCTGGTTCCCCCTCATTTTGTTGTACAGCATTTGTTGTTGGCTGTACTGATCTGTAGTTGGCATGAGTAAGACCATGGGATTCAAAAAGATTTACTGGGGTGTGAAATCCTTAACCGGGAAGATTTCTGCATTGTGCTAAGCCTTTTCAATTTGGAGACCACTGTCCTGCTACTGTTAAAAACTGGTGGTGGCCATACCACAAAGTAATGTCTCACTATGCAAGCTACACACTAATACAGCAGTTTAGGGGAGTGGCCAATGCTAATTACCCATGTGATGTCCCTGGAAATAGCAGCTGCTCCTGCCTGACTCAGCAGAGTGATTTTAGATAATTACTATTCCATGTTAATTTTTTCACAACATTCACCCATTTGCTTCTATGGAAGTAGTTGTGATATAGGTAAGTATAGTAGAGGTCTGTGTGTGTGTGCGTGTGCATGAGTGTGTGTGTGTGTGTGTGTGTGTGTGTGTGTGTGTGTGTGTGTGTGTGTGTGTGTGTATGTGTGTGTGTGCATGAGTGTGTGTGTGTGCATGCACATGCTAGGGAGACAGAATCTGTGAGCATGTGTGTGTGTGTGTGTGTGTGTGTGTGTGTGTGCGTGTGTGTGTGTGTGTGTGTGTGTGTGTGTGTGTGTGTGTGTGCGCGTGCGCATGCTTGTGGGAGGGTGCCTATGTTACCTCAATACACAAACCAGTGGGGAGGACACCAGTGATCAGGTCTGATGTTATAGTGTTTGATTCAAAGGCATGGCAATGGTACTGATGGTAAGGTATTCTTGTATACAACTTTACAATCTCTCTGAATCAAAGATTTTTCTCTGCCATGCTGACTGTCCAAACGAAATTGATCAATTAGCGTGGGCATGCAGAGTCTTTCTGAATACATCATAAATCACTTGTTTGAATTTGAAAGATCTAAGAATGGTTTCTGGGTTTTTCCTTCTTTTGAACCAGGAAAAGAAAAGTAACCTTGGCCTATCTGATTAGAAGTTACTGTCTGTAGTGCCATCTCTGAAAGTAGATAGTCCACTAGTTGTAAGGCTTGCTGTAAATGATGCTGTGGTGATTGTGGAATAAACTGCATTTGTGGTCTCTGAATAAATTATACTGCATAACTCTGAACTACTTTCTGAAGAGCTTACATGACTTTGCTTATTTTCAACCATGAGGATAGATGTCTTTGAAATTTTCCTCCAGGGGATACTGGAGAAGGGGATAGGAGAAAGAATAAGCCTGCAATCATTTGGACGATCTCTTATTATTTTTGCCCTTGCTTTCTGAATTTTTCTTCCTCTGTACTGCCATTCTCCATCAAACTGTCGGGATGGTGCTCCTTTCCTATAAAATGGATTTTTATAGCAAGCAAAATCTCTGTGAGCCATGGTATAGGTGGATTATACATTTCATTAAAGGGAGACCTTACCTTTTCTTTCTTTTCAGGTTTTCAATGATGTTGTTATCTGGCTAGCCAAATAACATCTCTTAACGAAGTGGTGCATTGAAAAGCTTATGCCTAACATGTTATATGATTCAGTCCTGTGCCATGCATACCTTCTAATGACTGCCCCTGACAGATGCAATCATGAAGAAACAGCTACATCATCATAAGTCACATGAGTGAATGACTTCCATTCTTAATCACCACTGTAGCAATAAATGTCTTTATTCTTTTTCTGTTTTAGCACTTGATGAACTCTGCAAAGTATTCTGAACTTGCTCTAAAACTGATCTTTTAGAAGGACACTTTTGGTATGCAATTTAAAGGTCTGTAATAGCTTTTGATTCTTTATTAAATTGTATAGTTGCTAAAGGGATAGACTTAGTGCTTCAACATTTTGTTCAAAGAAAGATGGTGGCAAGGACTGCCTTATGGGTTTTACATAATTTCTGTTGAACTATAGGTGGCATTTATGCCTTGTTAGCCCTCTTTCATGCTGCTAGTTGTGAATCAGGGCTGTGTTAGCTTTTAAGATATCCTGGAAGGTATCATAAAGAGAATAAGCTATCCTTTTGAATCTAGTAGCATCATCATTTTTCTGCATGTTTTGATTGAAGGATTCTATGCAGGCAAAGTGAAAAAATACTCCCCAGATTTTCACTATGTCTACAAAGGAGCTGACTTCTTGAGGGGAAACCCAAAGAATGTGAGGAACACAGATTAGGAAAGGAGAAGAGCCTGTGTGGAGCTTATATAAATCCTCATCATCATTACTGATGAAGGTTTGCATCTTTGCACTTTAAACACTGACAGATACTGCACTGGGGAGTCTACCAGTGTAGGTCCTTGCTGTTGTCTCACAGTTTCATGAGTTAAGATGAATAACCTCTGCCAGATAGGGACAGATATTGCCTGAAAATCATCTGAAGCAGGACGAGATGGACATAAGGTAAATATAGTCTGTGGTTCCAGAAAAGAGCAATGCTGGCAGCTGCTACAAGTCTTAGAATGTGGGCAGCATAATCACTCAGAGAACATCTTCCATACGCTTAACATGCCAAAGACATTTTTTGTGAATCATTCCTTAATCAGCAAATATTCTTCATTTGGAAATGCACTGGGATCATTTAAATGCAGCAATGCTTGCATCACCATGACCAATTAGCACTTTGAAGAGTTTGTTTTCATAACAGCACTGGTCTTACTTGAAGGCAAGCTGTCTGCCCTTTCCTGTAGTCTAGAATCATTGTAGTGAATATGGAACCATATAATCAATAACCAACTTACAGTAATACTAAAATGAATTGACTATGTGATCACATAATATCACACAGGGATAGATTTTTTTTCCCCCATAGAAAGTATACTATATATGCCACAATAATCTTAGATCGCTCTACAATGATGTAATATGTGATACTGGGACTAGGTTCTCTTTTCGTATGAAAAGTGTTGGGCTGTGAGCTCTCTGTTTCAGGCTGTAGCAAGAGTCATTTACTGCTGAATCTTTACCTAAATGCATTGACAATTTCTCTTATAGATGAATATTAGCTTTAATTTGTAGCTGTCTGTATCCTGCTGGCTAATTGAAGCATTATTTTCAAATGTTTTAAAATTCCCTGTATATCATAGCAGTGGAAAGGGAAATATGCTTTTAGATACTTTTTAGTCTCTATGTTTTTGTCCAGATAACCACAGAACAGACATTATTCCTAAGGGAAAAAGAATTGCTTTGGAGACAGCTTATGATGTAATGTCTTACAATAACATAAGTGTTTTCTGTTTGTATGCATATTTATTAATGTCTTCCAGTTGCTATAAATCTAGAGGCCATCATGAGCAATACTGCTGTAACTGGCATTTACTGTTCCAAGATTGTGCACTTACATCCTTTATTCTTTGTCATATCCAATAAAAGGAAAGTTAAAAATAATGCCACATAGGCCTTCATATATTCAGTCAACATGAACTGTCATCTCATAGTTCTAATTACCTTAAATGAATTTATTATTGCTGTCATCAGCAGATGTAATCAGATGTAATCAGAACCGCTGAGTTTCAGACTATACCATTAAGGTTACTTTGACCATCTAGTAATGGCCGCATACTGTGGTGTCCTGCATTCAAATTTATTTTTTTAAATAATTAGAAGGAAAGGAACAAAATCATAATGACAATATATAGTATACATTCTGGTCTCTTGAGTCCCTGCGTGACACTGTGGTATAATTTAACAGTGCTGACACTCAAGTAAATGTACAGACTTAGAAAAAAAACTACTGTGCTTATTTTCAAACAAGAATTTGCTTATTAAAACAGCTGAAGACAAGTGCTTGTTCCTGATGTGTATTTCCACACATTCACAGGACAGGTTGCCAACCATAAACAAAAGAACTTATACAGTAAAATGGCAGTAGTGTATTCTACTACTACGCATCCTTCCCACCACATCCAAATAGTTCTCACAGTACAGCAAGTAATGTTATATGTGGCAGTGTAATCATCAGGAAACTCTTACAGGCAGGCAAAGCCTGGATGAATTATTAAAAATGAAGCATCTGAAATGATAAACTCAACTTAGGTTGTAAGTCGAATTGGAGTTTAAATGTACTTTTAGAAGTTTGTTGAACTTGTTAAATGATTCAAAGTAGCAGAAAATTCATTTTAGACTGAGGTCTCTGCAGTGAGTGGAAAATGCATCCTGCACTCATCAGTGATGGTTTTACACCAGTGCACAGTTCTACATGTCCTTTCACTAGGGTCACCCCAAGTAATAATATATCTGCACCCCATTTTCTCTGTTATGTTACAGCTGTGCCCAGATATAAAGCGCCCAAAGTCATTGCCAGTTCTTTTTTGGAAAGAAAGTTCTGAAAGATAAGAGCACAGCTATTAAGAGTTGTGGCTAGAACAACTTTTCCATTACTGAGGTGCCAGCTTTAGCTTGCTTTATTTCTGTAAAAACTGCAATCAGACTTTTTTTTTTATTTTTCTGCCTCTTAATTTCTCCAAGTGTTTTGGGTTTCTAATACCATGGCAGGAAGGGACCGGATTCCTAAGTCAAAGTATGATTAAAGTTCATAAAATGATTATTGTTTCAGTCTTTGATGTCAGTCAGTGCTCTTTGCAGCACCCACAATGTGCCCAGTAATGACTCCTTCTGCAAATCGTATGGGATTACATGTAGTGGTAACATATCTAAATATGACTGTAGATTCTTTTTAAAAGACTTGTTGATCCTACTACTATTGCAACTGTATGGGTATCTTTCTTCCAAATTGCTCTTGTTTCTGCCTGCAAATCCTGATGTTTTATAACTTTATGTCTCCCTGTACACAAGACACTGTAGTCATCGGGTGTAGCGATTTCAAGGCAATGATACTTTTGTCTTCTTTTCATGGACCACTATATCTGGTCTTCTCCCATCTATCTTTTGAACTGTTGATAATAGATGATCCCATGTGATGTACACTTCATAATTTTCTATGATCACAGTACAGTGTGGAAAAAGACAAATCCACAACAATGGCCAAGCGACTTTTTTTCCCCTGGGAAAAATTCACTGTAGTTGCCATTCATAGATCTGACATTTTGCTGTTTATTGGTCGACAAACAGATGTTCGCTGACCTGAGCTTTTGATATCGTAATATAGACCCCCCCCCCCCCGGGGGTCCGTACAATAAATTCTAGGGGTCTCTGAGCGCACCTGGATTTTGGGCATTGTCAGTGACCTTTTGAAAAAAAAAAAGAAAAGTTGTTCTGTTCATCGTCAATTTATTAAAAAAAAAGAAAGAAAAGAAAGAGACTTCCCTGTCTGCAGTTGAGCTGCTTACTTTCTGCATTCGCGGCTCTGCAGCTGGTTGCCCTGAGTTTTTAGAGAAGGAAATAAGGAACAATTTGCACATTTGTAGCTGACGCTGAGCAGCTGCTCACTTAGCTTGTGTTCTATGCCTGGCAGTTTGAACTTGGGGGGAATTTAAACAACTGTTCTGTTCCCTCCAAGTAAGGTCCCAGATTTATGTTGGTCGCTGCTAATAGAAATTATTGCAGAGCTGATCCGGATGATCTTGTCGAAAGACCCTGGCCTGAAGGTATTTTTTTTTTTTTTTTTTAATCAAGGCTTAAAGAAGAAGTGATGCAGTTGAGAGCGTAGATGTCAACTGTCCAGATTTTCAAAGAATGTCCAGATTTTTGCCTCATTTGATCTCTGTTTCTCATAAAATGGTGTTTTCTGGCAAATCCCTGGTAAATCATTTCTGACTGAAGCCAGAAAATAATGGCAGACATTCGCACTTTAGACTTCATATCCTTCAGAAAATTCATACTAATGCACAACTTGTTGTTCTATCAACTTTCTAAGTGTGAAAGAGCAATATTTAAAATGTGTTTTCAGTTTTGGTCCTCTGTCTCCCACCCCATTATGACGCACTTTGTCCAGATTTCTTGTGCTGAAGAGGTTGAGGGGTATAGTGTGTGTGTGAGTGTGTGTTTTCATATCGTTCAGAAAATTCATACTAATGCAAAACGTCTTTCTTTGAGAGGTATGGTATGTGTGTGTGTGTGTGTGTGTGTGTGTGTGTGTGTGTGTGTGTGTGTGTGTGTGTGTGTGTGTGTGTGTGTGTGTGTAAGAGGGAGGGAGTCAGGTAGGTGTGTGTATGTGTGTATGTGTGTGTGTGTGTGTGTGTAAGAGAGAGGGAGGCTGGTAGGTGTGTGTGTGTGTGTGTGTGTGTGTGTGTGTGTGTGTGTGTGTGTGTGTGTGTGTGTGTGTGTGTGCATGTGCACGTGTTAGAGGTAAAGAGATGTGTTTAAGAGGTAGGTAGCATAGCCTTCAGCTGAACAGGTTTTTTGCTTAATTTGGTCTCTTTCTCATAAAATGGTGTTTTTCTGGCAAATCATTTAAGACTGAAGTCAGAAAATAATGGCAGACATTTCAGCTTTTGACTTTATATCCTTTGGAAAATTCGTACTAATGCAAAACTTCTTTCTTTGAGAGGTATGGTGTGTGTGTGTGTGTGTGTGTCTGTGTCTGTGTGTGTGTGTGTAAGAGGGAGGGAGTCAGGTAGGTGTGCGTGTGTGTGTGTGTGTGTGTGTGTGTGTGTGTGTGTGTGTGTGTGTGTAAGAGAGAGGGAGGCAGGTGTGTGTGTGTGTGTGTGTGTGTGTGTGTGTGTGTGTGTGTGTGTGTGTGCATGTGCGTGTGTTAAAGGTAAAGAGATGTGTTTAACAGGTAGATAGCATACCCTTCAGCTGTCCAGGTTTTTGCAGAATGTCCAGATTTTTGCTTAATTTGGTCTCTTTCTTATAAAATGGTGTTTTTCTGGCAAATCATTTAGGACTGAAGTCAGAAAATAATGGCAGACATTTCAGCTTTCGACTTTATATCCTTTGGAAAATTCATACTAATGCAAAACTTCTTTCTTTGAGAGGTATGGTGTGTGCGTGTGTGTGTGTGTGTATGTGTGTGTGTGTGTGTGTGTGTGTGTGTGTGTGTGTGTGTGTAAGAGGGAGGGAGTCAGGTAGATGTGTGTGTGTGTGTGTGTGTGTGTGTGTGTGTGTGTGTGTAAAGGGGAGGCAGGTAGGTGTGTGTGTGTGTGTGTGTGTGTGTGTGTGTGTGTGTGTGTGTGTGTGTGTGTGTGTGTGTGTGTGTGTGTGCATGTGCGTGTGTTAGAGGTAAAGAGATGTGTTTAAGAGGTAGGTAGCATACCCTTCAGCTGCCCAGGTTTTTGCAGAATGTCCAGATTCTTTGTCTCATAATTTTAGTCTGTTTCTCATAAAATTGTGTTTTCCTAGCAAATCCCTGGGAAATCATTTAGGACTGAAGTCAGAAAATAGTGGCAGACATTTCAGCTTTCGACATTATATCCTTTGGAAAATTCGTACTAATGTAACACTTCTTTCTTTGAGAGGTGTGTGTGTGTGTGTGTGTGTAAGAGAGAGGGAGGCAGGTAGGTGTGTGTGTGTGTGTGTGTGTGTGTGTGTGTGTGTGTGTGTGTGTGTGTGTGTGTGTGTGTGTGTGTGTGTGTGTGTGTGCATGTGCGTGTGTTAAAGGTAAAGAGATGTGTTTAAGAGGTAGATAGCATACCCTTCAGCTGTCCAGGTTTTTGCAGAATGTCCAGATTTTTGCTTAATTTGGTCTCTATCTTATAAAATGGTGTTTTTCTGGCAAATCTTTTAGGACTGAAGTCAGAAAATAATGGCAGACATTTCAGCTTTCGACTTTATATCCTTTGGAAAATTCATACTAATGCAAAACTTCTTTCTTTGAGCGGTATGGTGTGTGTGTGTGTGTGTGTGTGTGTGTGTGTGTGTGTGTGTATGTGTGTGTGTGTGTGTGTGTGCAAGAGGGAGGGAGTCAGGTAGATGTGTGTGTGTGTGTGTGTGTGTGTGTGTGTGTGTGTGTGTGTGTGTGTGTGTGTGTGTGTGTGTGTAAGAGAGAGGGAGGCAGGTAGGTGTGTGTGTGTGTGTGTGTGTGTGTGGGTGCATGTGCGTGTGTTAGAGGTAAAGAGATGTGTTTAAGAGGTAGGTAGCATACCCTTCAGCTGCCCAGGTTTTTGCAGAATGTCCAGATTCTTTGTCTCATAATTTTAGTCTGTTTCTCATAAAGTTGTGTTTTCCTAGCAAATCCCTGGGAAATCATTTAGGACTGAACTCAGAAAATAGTGGCAGACATTTCAGCTTTCGACATTATATCCTTTGGAAAATTCGTACTAATGCAACACTTCTTTCTTTGAGAGGTGTGTGTGTGTGTGTGTGTGTGTGTGCATGTACAGGTATTTGCAGAATGCCCACATTTATGCCCCATCTGTGTAATGGTGTAGCTTGACTAGCTACCAAATGTTATCACTATTGTGGTATATAATGTTAAAGCACTGTTAGTAGCACAACAGGTACCATACTTGTCTTGTAATGCAGAAGACTATGGGTTCTACTCCCACAACATGTAATTGGGTTGCTGATACTGTCTTGCATTTTCAGAGGATGGGGTGCTGAAGGCCTGAACATGTCCTCCTTTAGATGAGATGCCTAAGAACTATGAATCTGTTTTTAGTTTGACATCCATGCAATATTACCAGCTTAGCATTTTTTATGAAACATAAGTAGGCAATTAATTCTTCAAGGACAGCAGGCACTGAATTTGTGCATGAAACACTGAATATATAGTTGTTTGTTTGCAGCAACCTTTTCATTAGTTACAGATCTCTTTAAGGTGTAATTATTCAGATGAATTTTACTTCTGCAGAGATTGTGGATATTGACTGATATTGGTGGATTGTAATGACAGATGTTTGAGTGGTCTTTTATGGTTGAGATGTTCTGAATTGGGCAGTTGTGCCTTTATTGGTTCATATTTTTTGATTCATTGCTTACTGGAAAAATGTGCAAAACTATGCATTTAAAACACGCTTTTCCAAGTGGTTTTATATTATACAAGGGATATAATTTAATTATTGTATCTTAAAATTTAATTTCAATCAAAGAACTTTTGCATGGCCCTAACAATGTTAGCTAGGGACCTATGTATTGAAAACAGCCCCAAGGGTAAACTTAATCCACCACTGGCTAGATGCATTTTCTTTGAATGTGGGTTTCAATTCTGTTTCAGTGAATGTGAGTTTCAAAGGCAGAGAAGTATTAATGCTAAGTCTGTTTTCATTGTGAGACTGTATTCCTTTGTTTAGCTTTAGCAGATATCTATCAGTATTTGTGCTATAAAATCTGAAATAAAAGTTTTAAACAAAATCCAAATCTGTAAGTATTGTAGAAATAATGCTGAAAACACTGTACACACTGAAAATTTTGAACAGTGTTTATGGCAACTGGGGGGTAGCCAAGTAATGGGACATTGAAGTGGCTGCATGGGGGGGGTGCTGATTGGGAGGGTTGGTGGTTTATCCAAATGTAACGTATGTGTACCACCACTTATAGGGGTCTTCCCAAATATTTCCATTCTAAAAGGTGTACTCCAGCTTGCAAAGTTTCAGAACCACTGATCTATATAATCTTTTTCACACTGGTGTTTTTCAGTCAGTTTTAAGTAACATTGCATGCCGTTCAATGACTACTTAAAACACAAACAGTAAAAATGCCACCGAACAGACTTTCAAAGTGCTTTTTACTGCTGCTTCTTTTTAGAATGACTAAACTGCAGTTCTTTGTGAAGCCTAAATTCTACTACTTTGACTCATCTCCTATCCCCAAAAGTAAATCCACGTACAAAAGCACAGTGAAAAGAAAACCAGCAGCAATAGCGTAAAACCTTTTTTAATGAGTTGAACCGTATTAAAGATGAGATTCTAACTAAACGCTCTACGTCTTTCAGACCCTTATTGGTTTTTTGGTGCTACTTGGATTTCTGGTTTGTTTTCACCATGTCTGAAGCCGGTGAAGAAGCGTTAATGAATTTGTCGGTTCACGATATTCCGACATCTGATAATCAATCTCTGAACAGGTTACTTGTCGCCACCCTGTTAGATATACAGGGTTCTTTAAAGATTTTGGTTACAAGAAGTGAAGGGAAACAACGTAGTATTACTACATCTATGAGCGTTAATGGAGTTGAATCTTTTAGCCCAGACTATTCTTTTCATGAGTTAAATACTGTTATTGAGGCAACAACAGATGTTGGTCAACGCGATAAGGATTATTGCCGCAAAGCGACGTCCGTTTCGCGTGGTGGTTTGATTTCAACATTGGGTAATGAGCACCGAATGGTACGATCATTCTTGGAAGAGATAAGAAATCCTTTTTCCACCACAGGTAAACTACATTCCTCTGCTAACTCTGTTGAGATTAATAATAAGCGTGGGCTGTTACTTAAACTGTTAAAAAGATATCGTTCTCTAGATTTGGAGAACTGTTATTTCAGGCGCTGTATTCAACTAAGTATAGTTCCCAAGGGACTGAGATTTTTTAAGTGCCCTAATGGGGTTACTGTGAATGTCCCATTTTTCAAGACTTTGGAGAAATTTTTCAATAATGCTGGTCTTGAATTTTTAAAATTACTCATTGATAATAACTGTATGAAGATGAGTGCGTTGAGGGATGAAATTGGTCTTTTGGAGGGGGAGTTGAAAGACCAGACTGGTAATCTTAATGCTTGCGACTTTTTTGAACAATTAGAGCAACACACTGCTGAAGTTACTAATCGCAAGCAGCTTAAGATGGCTCGTGATATTACTTCCTATGACAATAACAATGCTTACAGCAATTTTGCTATTAAGACAAACGGTTTAGTGACTAAAGTTAATTATCAGCGTCCTTATGTTTCTAACACTTGGGGTAAAAAACGCTACAATGTAGCGGTTTCCGGTTCTAACGAGCTGGAGCATTTTTTTGATCGTGAGTCATCTCATTATGAGCAAAATTTCCCTTTATTAGAAAATGGAACTAAAACCGTTGATCCTATTCTTGACAATGAATCCAGTGGCAACAGTCCATTTGTTGACTGTGTCAATGATGTTGTGAGTGATAATACCATGCTTGATAACACCAAAGATGCTGGTAGTGATTCTGTTAATACGAACGAGACAGTTAGACCGAAGACTAAGGCTGGTACTAATTCTCAAACTGCTTCGAATGTTTCCTCGTCTTCTTTTTTAAACAAAAGGAATTATCATCAGAACAGGAACACTGTCCTCACCAGGAGTCGGACCTTCTTAGGTTCCAACTCCTCGGGGGAAGAAATGTAGAAGAAAGATTGGATTTATTCAGTATTATTAATTTATCTGAACATTGTTTTTCTGAAATGGAGATTAATGTGTTAAAATATGGGTTAAATTTTATTCCCACCACCAGGGCTAGTTATAGTAATACTATAATAGATATAAAAAAATATACTAGGAAACTGAATTTAGTTTATTTAATGCATTTCATGTCAGATAATGAGTCAAATAATAGGATCTTATTTAAACCATCTAATTTTACCCCTCAATTACATCATACCTTGAAAGTGTTTGAAGAACAATGTATTAACGATATAACTAAGGCTTTGCACTGTAAAAATCATGCTGTTCAGAATTTAAATTATGGTGAAAGGTTAGCCCTTACTAATCTAAAAGCTTTGAGTAAGAATTATAGATTTATGAAAAGTGACAAGGGGGGTAACATAGTCATTATGACTCAGGATGATTATCATAAAAAAATGTTAGAAATTGTTAACAATACTGAAGAGTATGAACCTATTAGTTTGTATGACATCAACCGTCGTGTGAGGTTCATTCATTCTGAATTATACGCCTTGTATATGACTAATGATATCAGCCGTGACATGTACGATTTTTGTTTGGTTGAAGAGCCGCGTATTGGGGTGATTTTTGGTATCCCCAAAATGCATAAGAATATTAATAACCCTCCCCTCAGACCTATTGTTTCATCACCTCATTCGGTCACTGAGGGTATATCTTTGGTCATTGATGGTATTTTGGGGCCGGTTGTGGCTTGTGAAGATTCATTCATCAAAGATTCGTGGCATTTTTTGAGTAAAATTGGCGAATTTATGCAGAATTTTGATTTTGACCCCAAGAAACACATTATTTTTACCCTCGATGTTGTTTCTTTATACACTTGTATTCCCCATTCAGTGGGAATTGATGTTGTATGTGACTTTTTATTAAGAAGAAATCTTAATTTAACTAATAATGCCATCTCAACTATTAGATTGTTTCTTGAGCTTATTTTAGAGAATAATTTCTTTTTATTAGGAAACACCTATTACAGACAAAGAAAGGGAGTTGCCATGGGGTCCTCAGCAGCACCAGCCTTTGCGAACCTGGTTATGGCTGGATGGGAGTTAGAAACTCTGCCCATTATTAAACAAAAATATGACATTAAATTATATTGTCGTTTTATAGATGATTTATTTTTTATTATTGAGGGTGATGTCACTACAGTTGATTGTTTGATATCAGACATAAATTCATCTTCTGATTATTTAAAGTTTACCAAAGGAAGTTTTGGAACAGAAATTAATTTTTTGGATGTTTTTTTATATTGGGACACAGACGAACTAAGGTTTCACAGTAAAATCTTTCGCAAAGAGACTTTTACCAATGGATATTTACATCTTCTGAGCAATCACCCCAAGCATATTGTTAACAACATCCCTCGAGGTCAATTCATTAGGGCTAGTCGGATGACTAGTAAGTTCAATGATTTACTTAGTGAATTTGGTATTATAGTTTCCCTATTTAGTAACAGGGGCTATTACGTCAATGAGTTGAACCGTATTAAAGATGAGATTCTAACTAAACGCTCTACGTCTTTCAGACCCTTATTGGATTATCCATTATCTTTTGTCTTGACTGGTGATAGGTTAAAACAAAGCAATGATAAAGACAATAATATTTTATGTTCATTAGATATGAGTTCTGATGGGGGACAGATTAAAGATATTATTGCCAATAATTGGAGGATTATTAGTGGTAACAAGGACGTTGAACAAGTTTTAGGTAACCGTCCAGCTTTTGTTTTTAGAAAGCATAATAATTTGAAAAAAATTTTGGAGCTTAGAAATCAAGTGCCCAGTAATTCATGTACCAATAAAATAGGTATGCACATATGTCATTTTTGTAACATGTGCAGATTTATTTCTGAGGGCCCCTACATTAGAGTTGAGACGATTGATAGGACACTTAAGGTTGATGGTTATGCTGACTGTAATTCCACGGGAGTGGTTTACATTGCTTTATGTTCGACGTGTCCGGCTTTTTATGTCGGCATGACTACCCGATGCCTCAAGACCAGAATTAGGGAACACCTCTACAGTATAAAAACTAGGGATGAGAACAATGCTCTTTTTAAACATTCAGAGGCTTGTTCATCATCTTTTTTCAAAAAATTTTTATTTTCTGTATTAGAAATAATTCGTTCTGACTTGAGAAATGGTGATTACAAGAATTACCTTGAACAACGTGAAACAATTTGGCAGATTAGATTACATTCTGACAAATTTCCAGGTCTCAATGATGCTATAAACATCAAATGTTTTTTAAAGTACAGGAAGTTGTATATTAATAAAGATAATAATATAAGTTTGCTATTGAGATAGTATATGACATGTTTTTAATTGATTGTTTTTACAACCCATTTTTATGGCATTACCGTTGGTATATAAGTGTGTAATTTGTAATGTTCTGTTGCATTCTGAGGAAGTCGAGTGACGAAAGCGGAAATTAAAAAAGGTTTTACGCTATTGCTGCTGGTTTTCTTTTCACTGTGCTTTTGTACGTGGATTTACTTTTGGTGGTTTTTTGGTGCTACTTGCATCTCCTATCCCCCTTCACACCTAACTTCCCTAGCTGTCAAAGTGCTAAGGGTAATTTGAGCTGTTACCCACTGTGATTGACAGCTCACAGTAGGAGACTTGACTCATGTACTGTTTCCTTGTTCTAGCCTTTACTTTCTGTATGGGTAGTGGAAGAACCCAGGAGCTGAGACATCACAGCATGGGTGGGTTTTAGGACGGTCATGGTGATGTTAGTTTGGGGAGGGAATTGGCCAGAAAACTACCTGTATTCAGTGGCCTTGATGACATCAATGAATTGGAGACTTTTCCAGGGCGGAATAAAAGTTTTTTAAAAGTGAAACCACCACAGTACAGTAAGGTGCTCTTCTAGTGGAGAGAAACAGTCAATTTAAAATATTTTAAATGCTTTGTTGTTTATTCATAGCAGGGACAATAAATAGGGAAAAAAAGGATAGAGAAGTTGAGCATTTAATAACATAATCCCGTTGTTGTCCTTTAATCTTTTTGTATATCTTGTGTCTGGAAATTCTGGGCTTTTTGCATAATAGTAGCAATATATAATTTCTTTCTTATCCTCAACAGTGCATGCTATCATCTTTATGGCTCTTTTTTTGCTTATCAGTTTTTGCGATTTTTGTGGACTAATACTTCCTTCTAAAACAGGGGGGGGCATCCTCTCTCTGGGCCTGGCCTGGCCCCATTGTACGAGTGTTTCTGTATTTTGAGGATTCTACACTGTCATTTGTTTCCAGTCCTGGTACCACTGTGCCTACAAGGATTGGGCACTTTTTTACCCTGGGTCTTGTGCACCCACCTAACTTTTTAAATTTTTGACTTACTTCTGTCCGTGATATATGCTATATAAAATCCAGTCTATATATCAGTGTCATCTTGGTCAGATTTTGTGAAAAACAGGGTCAACCTCATGAAGGTCCTCACCAAGACTTGAGGACGAATTCAGTTTCAGCAATGCTATACTCCTTTGCTTGTTGACTTATCCCTTCATTTGCAAATGATTATTTATGCAGACATGATGATGGATGATTATAAGTGCAAGCAAAGGAGGATGGACAAAAATGATTACATAATTTAAGTAATTTAAGAGACAGATCATGGCAAGCTGGGTAAGAGAGAAAGAAAATGAGAATGCACGTTAGTTATTTAGAAAGAGTCATTACTCAACTCCCAAATAATGTTCCCCTGTTCTCAGAGTGATATTTTTAACCAGACAAAAGAAAATGAACTATTGGCAAAGTCAGTGTCTAATTTGGGCTGTGGGAGGTTTGGATGAGCTATGATAAGCCTATAAGAAGACTAATAAAAGGTAGTAACTTGTTGCTTTTGTACAAAATAAGGGAAGGTTGTGAAATCAGTCAGACCTCCAGGGTAACAGAGGGAACTACAAACAAGACTAATATGAAATTTTGTAGTAATGGATTTGTTTTCAGTATTATGTAAGTAATACAGCTGATTGTTGAGTCTGTTTTAAATGTGAATATGCCAGATATGTCATGGGCCTAACAACTTCCCTCCTCCCCAGTATGAATGAGCTGGTATTGTCTGCTCAAGTCTTCCTCCTCCACCTGTTCCCTCAGATGCCTCTAACCGTAACTGAACATGGTTCATCTGAGCTGTATACAAGGCTTCATCCCTCTACACTACTGGGCTGAGCAAGCTCTATGATGAAATATTCAGTCCTGGTTAGTCGGGACAGGAAACATCATAACTCAGTCATCTAAAGCTAACGATGAAGTGTCATTCACATCATTACAGGAAGTTATAAATCTTCATTGTTCCCTAATCTAAGTTCTAAATATATTGTCTCTGAGGCTGCACAAACATAGAGAAAAGGGAAACGTTTAATCTCCACCCTTCTCTGAGTTAAATATCTTCAAAGATATCATTACTGATCACCTGCAAGCTTATATACTAAGACATGAATAACATAAGCAATTCACAAATGCATTAACAAAATTTTGTGTCAGCAAAAGATAACACAAAAACTGTAGCATTTCTTAATGTTTTATATATATATATATATATATATATATATATATATATATATATATATATATATTTATATATATATATATATATATATATATATATATATATGTGTGTGTGTGTGTGTGTGTGTGTGTGTATATATATATATATATATATATATATATATAGATATATGTGTGTGTGTGTGTGTATATATATATATATATATATATATATATATATATATACACACACACACACACACACACACATATATATATATATATATATATATATATATATAGTTATACAAAACATTAAATACGTGTACACAAGCAGTAAGCTGACAGTGTAAGTCATACAAAACAACAAAGCAGCCAGCTGTACTCTTTAAAAGGTTTTAATTAAAATGATAGAAATGAACAATAACTCTTTGATCACACACCTTCTACAGGGAGAGATTTAACAGGCAGTAAACACTCTATAATTTAATATTGAGGAACCAGTGTTGCAGCACTATTATTAATTACATCTCCTTCTTAAAGAACACTGACATAAACACAGGACTGAGTCAGTGTGAATCAATGAAATAAATTAATGTTGTCAATAAGTCTAAACAATATTAGCATGCAAACAATATAACATCAATAAAATACAAAAATACATTAATTCAAAAATGTGATAATGAGATTGCATGTTGCAATCAGATTTGTATGGTGAATAGCTTGCAAGATTCCTAAATTATGAATAAAGTGCTAACACATGCTACACATTCAAGTATGTACTGTATGGCTTGCAATGTTCCCAAACTATGAAACTTGATGTCCAGTAACTGGTGCAAAATCTGATGGAAAGTAAAGAGTTATGAGACGTGGAAAATAAAAGAAAATGTAATAAGAAAATTAGCTTATAAGACACTACCAGCTAAGACTGCAATTAAGATTAAAGCTGAGTTTTAAACCTGAAAATGCATCTGGCTTCTAGTCTGTTTAATACCAGTTTTATATTCACTCCTATTGTAAAGGAAGATACCTCATGAACACAGTATGTTATGGGAAGTATTTACTCACATTGCCATGTTTATTGCTAAATGACTCCATGAAAAGTATTCGTAAAATTGTTTATTTTGTTTTAAACATTATACATTCTAAAAGATTGTAGCTGAGGCAATAAGGATTTTGACATAATGTGAAATAACAATTTTTTATGAATGTATTTTTTTGTCATTTTTTATATAAGTTTCTACTATGGCTGTAGTGTTTGTTTCTAGCACCTCAGTACTGAACTTGCTGGGTTGATTTTCCTTTGAACGTGTGCTTCAGTGCTTTATGTTGGACTTGCTTTTCTTTTCACACTCTGCACAGTCCATCTGTCTTGGCTAGCTACCTGTGTATTTGAATTGTTTCTAATCCTCTCCTGATAGATGAGGCTTCCCCTTTCACAATATGTTTTGAAACTGTCACACTCTGTCTTTTTTGTTCACCTTGGTCTTTTGAAACTCCCCTTATTCACTGTTTCCAGAAAATATCACTCCATGTGCAAGAGTGTTTACCACTGTCAATGACTGCTGTGCATCAATTTGCTTCATTATTCTAAATATCTATAGTTATCATGGAAAGATTTCTCTGCTGTATCTCCTTCTTTTTCTTCATATTTCTACCATCAGTGGATATTCAATTGTGTAAGCTACTGGAGTAAAATATTATTCTAATAATTAGACAAGGAACTTTTACATGCATCACATAACTGTTTTTTTTAAATGAACAGCTTGCCTTACCCATTTTATGGTTATACACCACGTTTCTCTGTCTTTGCCTAGGTGTATTGTACTTATCCAATCAGAAGTACCTTTCATTTCATGGTATGTATGACATATTACCAGTTGCAATATTTTTCTGCATTAAAACTTTGACTGCCTTGGGTTAGTACTAATTATGGTTCTCTCTCTGTGAAAAGAAAGATTTGGATGGATGGATGGATGGAGAGGCATGTAAATAGATAAAAAGGTTTTGTGAAACAAGACAATATACAGGGCTCTTGTGTTAGGACCCTCACAGCCACTGAAGTCCTTGCTGCTCAAAATCTCGGAACTCACAGCTAGGGATTCTAACAACTGTTTCCCTGTTTGAAACTGCTTGAACATAAGTTTAGGGATGCAGCTGCTGCAATGCTCTCAGGCAATGAAGATCTCTTCATGAAATTGGTAAGTGGGTAAGGGAATCAGGAAGGTGGACTTTAGGTTTAGGGAGGGGAGGGGGATTTTAGGGTTAGGGAATGATCAGGAGTTATCTAGATTAGGGTTAGGGTATGGAGGGGGTATAGGGAATAATCTGGAGTTGTTTTTAGATTTTGGGTCAGGGTAATTTAATAGAAGGAATAGTTAACTTAATGCTAGTGCCCAGGAATTGGGGTGGTGGAAGGTCACTTGCCAACATGAGCGAATGGCAGGAGGGGAGTATGTTGCAAGCTAATGACACGCGAGCACCTGAGATAGACCTTACTATGTTTACTGGGATTCATTCCAGCAATAACAATGATCAGTAGCTGGGGTAAATAGCAAAAGGCTACATTTAGAATTCTGCTACATGTCATTTTGGAAAACATTTGGGAACAGAGCCTGAAAAAAGCTAAATAATAATGCTGCTTTAAGGTACTTTGTGTGATCACTTATTGGTATTCATTAATGTGCAGGATATGACTATTAAAAGCTTTCTTGCACAGTAACTAACTCTTTGATGGTTAGATTTTGTTATTATAGCTTGTAGCCAGAATTTAACACAGATAATTTTTGAGAAGCTCAGAGCAGTTTTGCAGAGTCTTTAGATCTCTAAGGTAGACTGTTTCATTCTAGAAACGACTGCTAAGCCTTCATAAGATGCCTTGTTTGAAGAGGCATGCAGCTATGATACATAGCATTACAGTAGTTAGAGTACATGCAAGCATGCTGACCTATCTAGTTTTATGGTACAGAGCTCCCCGATCCTAATATACTGTTTCCACTGCATTTAAATGGCTGAAATAATCTGAGTTGAAGTTCTGTTTAAATACTAGCAATTCAGTAAGAGTATTATTTTATTATTATACTGTGATGAATAAAATGCTAGCATTCAGTAAGGGTATTACTGTATTATTACACTGCCACTCCCATTTACACTGTCATGGTTTCCTCACTCTTCTGCTTTGATAATCTGCGAACTTTGTATTTAAGTGCTCATTAGCACTGTTGAACATCTATTATTTGTTTTCTTTTTTATAAGCACAACCTAATTTAGAGAAGGGTATACTGATATATAAATGTCCTGAAGTGGATATATATTTTGATGAAGGATGACACATGGATTGAGCTGAATATGACTACCATTCACATATTTGTTAATTCTTTAAATAAAATAAATATCCCTGGTAGAACCAGTCGATGGCATGGACCCTCAGGACACCTTTAAGATCAATGCTGTTACAGTCCTGAGACGGAAAAAGTCCAGGAAGTGGAAGAAAGAGCTAGTAGACCCAACAGTGGACAGAGGCACTTGGATGAAGCAAACAAATGGGGGTGGGGTGGGGGATGGCTAAAAGAAACTGATTTATGCACTCATTAGCAATGAACAAGTAATGAACTGTTACATATATGCATATAAACACACACAACTCTTAGCACTTCCATTCCCAATATACGTTTCACATTTTCATTTTATTTGGTACAGATTTTGCTTTTTTTGGGTGGAGAGTACTTTGCTGCAACACTTAGGTTCATGGGTAAGTACTAGGCTAGCTGCCCCTTGTGGGTCATTTTAAGCTTATCCAATTTCCTTTTCAAAGGTGAGAATCAAACCCTTTACCTTATAATTGTGAGGTAAACACCTTAGCGATTATGCTAATCCCTAACCCAGCAGATGGTTTAATGTCTTATCTGAAGAATAATGTACTCAGGAGTGCAACACCCCCCACGTGTAACACTGCAATATCAGCAATCTATGTACCTGTTGGGAATAGAACCCCCAACTTTCTGCATGTGTCATCATTGGCACCACTCCACTTTTGCTTTGCTCTAGGTGAGAGGTAGCTTCTTTATGACAAACATAACCACCAAACCCCTCAAAGAAAGTGTTCTGATTTACTTGTTCAGGCTATAATGACCCAAAAGCAGTGCAAAACTGATGCTTCTTTCAAACACAGATGTATAGTGGCTTATTCTACTGCTGAGTAGAAGTTCACTTTGATGGTGTTTTTTTTTTTTTTTTTTTGTCATTGTTCCATTTTTAAGGTGTATGTGCAATGATGCATACAGCATTGACCCACACAGTGTAAATCAGGAGCCAAATCTCTGTTTGGGGCACCATTGTTGCAACAGTTTCTACCTTATCCTTTCCCTGGGGAATGAGGAATTTCTGTAGTTTATCTGGTTGCCTAGTGGGACATGTCACCCACCCCAGCATTACTTGTCACTACTAACACTGGTTTTACAGCAGGAAATTCTGTTACTATGCCACTGAACCAGCACAACTATTCATTTTAAATGTATTGTCACCATAACATTATTCAGTGTCTTTTATAACAAAAGAGTCTGTTATTTTGAAATGGACTGGATCTGGTATTCAAAATGAGTTAGTCAAGTCCTTCTCGTTTTTTTGTAAGTATTTAGAAATAGCAGGTGGACAGGCCAAAAGCTACAAAAAATGTTAAACACAACCTGCTCTGATGCAATGTGAGGACTTACACTGAAATCTCAGCAGGAGCAAGAGAGCAGTATTTTGCTGACACTTTTCCTTGCAGATAAGTTTACAGCTCATATAATGTTCCCCTGGAATAGCCATAGTAATTTTACCATGAGCTTTCACACCTGGACAACAACCATTTGCTCTCTTACTGCCGTAGAGTGTGTAATTAAAACACTGCAATCCAAAAAGTAACAGGGCCTATAGTTGTAACCTGCTAAGATTATAATAAAGCTTGACTGCTGCATCAGCATATTTTCTAGAGTCACTGTATGAATAGCAGCATCAAGTTTCTTAAAAGAAATAACAAATCTGTGATATTATTTTAGTATAATCTGCAGAAAGAAAACAAAAGTGGCTTGCGGTAACTTTAATTGGTGGCTGCATGCTTTCACAGATCCCACTTGTTTCCAGCTGAAATAAAACTAATTTGGAAAATTACTACATTGCTTTCATCTAAATAATATATTAAGTTCTGCAACTACTAACGGTAGCAGAATGTAGAGAAGTAGTCGTGCTTTAGGGATGCAGTTAAGAATCTTGTCTGCATCTCGTTATAATTGGTCTAGAAGATTTCCCCTGCAGCATGGCCTGCCGGTTACTTATTGCAAATTGACAGATCCCTTGAGGTTCTGACTTTATGAGTTCTCTGTGACTTACTCTGCATGGCAAGGCTTCTTATGTTGAATAATTGTGATAATATACCACTTACTGTGGAGCCATATTGGTGCGGTCGCTAATGATACTGAGGCTACCTGACATAGAAAATGCTCTCTGACAGCATTCTTTCCTTGCTTCCCTTGCCCGGTGGCTGGACACTTACTTTACCCAGTGGTTGGACACTTACTATCAGGTATGAAATGTTTTGACACATCAGATTAAGAGAAATAGCACTTGCAGATATAATTTTTTTAATGATGTTTTTCTGAGGGGGTGTTCACCTCTCCACACTCCTTCTCCACAAAAGGAAAGACCTCTGTACCCCCATAATATTATTATTATTCTAACTCTGAAATGGTGCATCTTGGTGTTGGAGGAATATCCATGATAGAGTGAATGGGGCTGCTGGGTATAATGAATTGAGCTTCATTGGGCCTGGCTGCTGTTAGTCGTATAGATACAGAGTGCAGGTAAACTCCCTGTCTTATTATTGTGGTGGCTATTTCTTGTTACAGACTTGGGCAGAAACTCAAGCACATTAAATATGTTTCTTGTTGCAGAGCAGCCACAGCCTTTGTTCCCTTTTCTGGATTTGATACAAGAACAGACATTCAGTGTTTGAAATGACATGGAAGTTTAGGTATTGTGTTAACCTTTTTCATAAATTTATATCTATATTTCACACACACAGCTGGAACTGTGTACCTCTTAAACATATATAGAATGGACTAGAAAAGGGAGCATATAATTCATCTTATAAGCAGAAAGGATAACATACCCACTTGCAGCATCACTGTTCCTGAGAGTCAGAGGCATGAAGACAGGAGGACTAGGTGTATAAGGCATTGTTTTCCTGCTTTGTTTATTGTGGTGAATGTTATAATGGAAGGAGGGAAATTGTTTTTTCATAACTACATACTGTGGACTCCTTAAGCAAGAGCAAGATTTTGTCACAATGCCTTCACTTCATCTCGATTACTCTGTCAACAGTCCTAGTGCCAGCGAGGCATGTCCTTTGTTGGCTAGCTCACTTTGCAGTTTGTCTGAATGAGATATACTCAGAAAGCCTAAAACTAGTTATGTTATCAGTAATCTGTACCTTTATTTAGACAGTTGTTTTAGTAGACCTGCTTTGTGGAAGTAAGGCAGAATGGGAAGGGTCCAGGGGGTCAGTGTGAGTGTGGCACAAACCAATGATTTGACAGTTTCAGAGCATAAGTTCTGCTACTCATTAATATATAAAAAGAACAGATACATCAACTGAAGCAAATGAAATATAATATCAAAATATATAGCTAAGTAAATAATGGGTTCCTTCTCAAAAGGGGATCTACCAGCAAATAACAGTGGCTGTGGGTCAGACATACAGTAATCTGTACAGCAAAGCACTGCCCTTCATGAAGTATGCATCAATCGGCTGTTTACATAAAAACATCACATACATTCCCTGGGATTCAGAAAATGATTCTGCCAGTGGTAAGACCCAATTAGGCCATTTTGCTTCTGGCAGTAACCCTTTCCAGGTCATAGACAGCCCCACCATAGTGATTCTATGCAGTGTGCAGAATCATGGCCATAAGCTGTCTGCATTGCTCTTTTCAATGTTAATGAAGCATTTTAGGTGAGTGGCATATGACAATTTGTTATGTGCTGCCTCCAGAAATGTCTGAAGTAAGGAATTTATGCAGCTGAGTCACTTATTTGCATAAATTAACATGACCAACCACCTTAATTAACATGGGCAAAAGGCCATTTAAATGCATTACTTTTAATGAGAGAGACCATGTTAGAGGTATATGTCTGGGAGTTTAGTAGAGAGGGAGTGTTGGGGGTGTGTGGCAGCATATGTCTATGTTTTTTGGGATATGAGTGGTGTGTGTGTGTGTGTGTGTGTGTGTGTGTGTGTGTGTGTGTGTGTGTGTGTGTGTGTGTGTGTGTGTGTGTGTGTGTGCGTGTGCATGTGTGTGTGTGTGTTGTATGTGTGCATGTGAGTGGGACAGTAAATATGGGGGTGCCTGTGTCAGCACCATACATGGGCCACCAGCAGTGAGTACTGCAACAAAGTGTTGAAATCTTGCCTTCATGTTATGACATACTGCACAAGGGCAACATATAAATACACAGGATGTATAGTCCTTATCTGCTCAAACTAAACTGCACAATCTACCTAAAAATACCCCAAATCAGCAAAGTATAAATCATTTTAGGACACATTAAAATCAGTTGTTACAAATATATTTGCTTAGGCAGTCTTCATTTCCCTCCAAGCATGGAAAAGTCCCCAAGAGAAACTATATTAAAAATATATTATTATGGCATACATTAGACTTCCCCCAAAATATATAATTCTAGGTGATTTAATATCAACTGGCCCTAAACACCAATAAAATCTCATCATCCCTTTATCAGCTTCTACAGACTGACACAACATTTATTAAATGTCTATTAAAATAAATAAATAAAAAACAGCTGAAAAAAGTATACAAGTCTGGTTACTAACATTTGACCCTAACTGGATCATACATGTAGAAATCACCCCAGATTGCATTAGTGATGGTAACACCACTTTTACTATCTGGAATCACAATAAAGTTTGCAAAATTGCAATATATAATATAACAATTCTATGCTAGAAGTCTAAATTTCAAAATGCACTCCCTTGAAGCACTTTTTAAAATGGAGAACATTGACATTTGTGTTGTAACAGAGACCTGGTTCAAGGCAGCAGAAAGCACCCCTGCACTACCAGGCTATAACTCATTCCACACCTTTTGGCCCCAGAACTTGGACCAAAGCTCCAAAGGTGGTGGTGTTTCCATATTCATAAAGGATGTGTACACCTTCAGACTCGTAGCCCAACATAACGCATCAGAGATACTTCAGGTGCAGCTAACATTGGGTAAGACAGCGATTCAGGTCATAGCCTGCTGTAGGTCCCCATCTGTGTCCCAAGACTCACACTCCATGTTCCTAAGAACCCTGGAGAATATTAGGGTCCAACCTAGCACTCTCATACTGGGTGACTTCAACTACCCCTACCTTAACTGGGAAAACTACTCCTGTACCAATACACTTGCCCAACATTTCCTGGAATTCATTAATTCCAATGCCCTGGACCAGCTCATTCTTACCCACACTAGAGGTAGCAAGATCCTTGACCTGGTCATTACTAACGTGGGTGACTGTTGCTCTATACCAATAGTCAACTCCTCCCTGGTTAGATCTGACCACAAACTAATCACCTTGAAAATCCACATCCTTCCCACTCCCCCCGTAAAGGTAACCACCATGAAAAACTTTTCCAAAGCTAACTTTGCGCTCCTAAAAACAGAGGTGGCTAATTTCACAGCACTCATGCAAATGGAGAATAGTTGCATGACCGCTGAATCATACACCAGTGCAATCTATGAACACGTACACAAATGCATGGATCTCGCCATACCAAAAAGAACCAAGATGCTCTCCTCCAAAAATAGGAAGCCAATCTGGTGGTCCCCTGCTATAAACAAACAACAACAAAAGGAGGAAACTGATGCAGAATAAGATGAAGTCTCATGACTGGAAAAATTCCCTTATCAGCCTCAACAGAAAGTTGAGATTGGGTTGAGATCCCTCATCAAATCCTCTAAAGCTAGATATGAAAACAGAATTGCAGCAGATAGTAAAGACAACCACAAGGTTGTCTATAGTTATGTAAAGAATCTCCATGGCAATACCCAGATTTGCTCTGAGCTACTGCACACTGGTACTTCCTATACTGAGCCAGCAGATATTGCCAATATACTGGCTGACAGATTCAGTGCCAAATTTACCTCTCTCTCCCCTCCCAAAGGGCCTATCACATTAACAGTAGATTGCCAGGCACCCAGCATTACTGATGCACAGGTTAAAACAGCACTATCCAATGCCAAGAATACAGCTTCTGTGGGACCTGACAATATCCCTGGCTGTGTCCTAGATGAACTACAGAGTGAACTGGCACCTCAGCTGTGTGCCCTGTTCAGTCACAGCCTCACCTCAGGCTTTGTCCCTACCGAATGGTACACTGCTACAGTCATCCCTCTCCACAAAGGAGGAGCGACTACAGACCCTGGGAACTATTGGCCCATTAGCCTAACAAGTCTGATATGCAAAGCTATGGAATGCATCATCATGGACCTAATAAACAAGGATATAGGGAATCTCCAAACTCTGGATCCCACACAGTTTAGTTTTGTGAAGGGTATATCATGCCTGCTCAACTTGGTTAACTTCTTTGGGTTAGTCACCAGAGCTGTGGATGAAGGCAAGGTGGTTCACACAGCCTATCTTGATCTGGCCAAGGCCTTTAATACCATTCTCCACTCAGGAATCATAGAAAACTCAGTAAGCTAGGCATCAACTGCTATATCACTAGGAGGATTGCAAAGTGACTCACAGACAGAACCCACAGTGTGAAAGTAGCTGACTCCAAGACGGACTGCCGACCAGTCATGAGTGGAGTCCCACAGAGTTCAGTCCTGGGTTTTCTCCTGTTTGGTATATACTTCTCTGAAGTCCAGGCCAACACAAAGTGACTCCGGCTGACAAAGTTTGCAGACAATTGCAAGTTGGGAGCTATTATTAACTCCCCAAATGATGTTCACATCCAACAGAAAGGCCTCACTGAGACCAACGACTGGTGTCAGAACCATGGCCTTAAGCTCAATGCCAAAAAATGTGTCATCCCCTTTGGGAAAAACCCGGTTCCCATGAATTGCCACATCGATGGTAGTCCACTGAACACCGAAGACAGAAGGTGATTTAAGAGATCTGGGAACACAGGCTGACAGCAACCTCTCTTTTGACCAGCACATTGCCACTGTGGTCAGAAAGTCCTTCTATGTGGCACATCTCATTACTAAGGGTTTTGCATCCAGGAAGAAAGAGGTCATTGTCTCCCTCTACTCTTCCCTCATTAGGCCAATCATCAAGTACAATGCCCCATTTGGCATGTACCTCACTAGACACCTGCAACAACTGGAGAGGCCACAAAAGTACCTCACAAATAGGAGCCTAGACCTTAAACACTTGTCCTATATGGACAGACTCAAAAAACTCCAATTATTCTCTGTCTCATATTGCCTACTGAGAGGTGATGTATGCTTGACTTACAAAATCATGTCTGACCCAGCTCTGTTAGAAATGCTGCATCTGAAGAAATCCCAATCCCTCCGCACCACACGCTCCAGAGACCTCAACCTCATTACCACAATCAACAGAACATGCTGGAGGGACAGGTTCATAACCCAGAGACTGCCCATGCTATGAAATAGACTTCCCATACATATCAAATGGAGCACCTCACTGGCCCTCTTCAAGAGAAATCTTGATGAGTGGATGGGAAATAGAAAATTCACCCCAGGGATCACTCCAGTGGCTCTACTTGACAGAGGCACTAGAAACTAAGGTTGGGTGTCACGATGCCAGGGTTATCCTATGGGCTAGGCTTCACACCTATGAACCTATGAAATAAAACCAAAATCAAACCAAATACATTCATATCTATCCACAGATATTGTAGCAAGGATACTTCTGGTAGATGGATGAAGCTGTTAAGTATTTTACCAAAATGTTTTCTATATGCTTGACTTCCTATCCCTCCCCCTACAGAAAAAGAATCAGGGCCATGTCTACCCCTTGGATAACACCTTCAATTGAGGAACTCATGAATAAAAGAGATCAAGGATGAAAAATGGTATCAGCGTATTATCAGCTTTGAGATCAGACAGACAAATCCTCAGTAGCCCTAAACGTTAAGCTACAACACCTTCTGGTCAGCTGTCAACAAACTTCTAAAGGGCCAGGTAAAACATTTCAGCCACACCCTCACAAATGATTCAGCTTATGCCACTGCCTGAAAATTCAGTAAACTATCTGTAAGCATGTTTGATTCTATTACAAACTCTCAAGCACTACTTTCATTAAGCATTACTTAAAATAAAGTCTCAACCTCATTTAATCTTATTCCTGAAGCCACTAGTATCATCAGAAGTCTCTTATCTTTGTCTGTCCAAGTACTTAATAAGCTAATTTATTATAGAATCCTCTGCCCCAAAACTGTGGAAACCATCATTTATCAAAGGTGATCTCTCCGTTGAAGTACAGCCTCATTGATGTATTAGCTCTATTGCAAAAATACTAGAAAAATGTGTCCAAATGCAATTCATTGACTACATAAGCAAAAATAACCTGCTTTCCCTTAAACCAGCATGAGTTTACTTCCGACCAGAGGACAGACAGTGCCATTCTTACCTTCTTGGATTATGCCCATGGCAAACTTAATCAAGGGAAAAATATCAGATCAATATTTCTAGACCTGTCAAAAATGGTAAACATGGCCTCTTCCCAATTATTGATACACAGAAATATAGAGCTAGGCCTCTACTGATCACCCATACACTTGTTTTAAAGTTGCCTCACTCATACAGTATCAACCATTCCTCACTGTTCAGTACTATGATCTCTGCTTTTTAATATCTTATTAGTAATATGCACACAACTTTACATTCTCTGTCCCAAAAACAGGATGTTTATGATTTAACCTTCATAGGCACATTTGAATCTACAGAGCAACTTGTAATTATAATAAAATAGAAAAAAGTGCTTACTTTATCCTACACTGCTACTAAATGGAAACAAACCAAAATGTGTTATATTCCAGATCCCACGCACTCAACATTTACAACAAATTTACTTCAAAGTCCTATCGAACAACAACAATATAATCAATCAGATGCAAAATACAAAACTGCAAGGAGTAAGTGCAACCATTTGGTCAATACATCAAAAAATATGGTATCAAAAACAAACAACGTATTTTCTCACTGACAAAGCCTTGCTACAGCTGCATATGCTTTCTTGTTACTGAATCTGAACCTAGTATATGCTTCCCCTTTCTCTGTGTGTGTGTGTGTGTGTGTGTGTGTGTGTGTGTGTGTGTGTGTGTGTGTGTGTGTGTGTGTGTGTGTGTGTGTGTGTGTGTGTGTGTGTGTGTGTGTGTGTGTGTGTGTGTGTGTGTGTATAGGTGTGTGTGTATATATATATATATATATATATATATATATATATGCACAATGCAGAGCCACGAAAATGAACAGTACAAAATGTAAAAGAAAAAATGAATTACTATATAATGCTGTACAACACAATTTTAAAACAATGCAATATGATGTAATTTTCTGCTGATATCTTACATCACTAAAATGGTGGAGCTGTAAATATACTAAGGTACAAGGAAAAATAATGAGAAAAATAAAATAAGACAAAAAAATAAAAGGAGTATTTATTACTCTATATAGTTTATTGAAAACAGCTGAGATGCAGGCTGACAGTAAAAAAAGAGAAGATACAGTGAAACAGGTAAAAAAGGAGAAAATAAAGCAGAAGAGATAAGTGAAAAAAATAATGAAAGGTTAGGAAATAAAAAAGTGTAGATTAGAGACAGTGAGTGTTAAGGTAAGAGGTGAGGTAGAATGAAGGATGGTAGCATGTCTAATGATGTCTATTGAAACGACCAGCGTGAGATGAGGAAATGGAAAGTTGAATTCACATGATGTATGACCTTTAATTTTTACTGGAAGTTGTAATTTGTGTATATTCTTGCAGTCACAATAAACAGATATGTAGCTATATTGGTGCACTGGAGTGGGGGCTATAAGAAAATCATCAGATTTGCAGCTAGTCTTACCAACAAAATCTACAGTAGCCTAGAACTTAAATATCTCAATATGCTTAATCCATCCCGTCTTCTAACTGATTAATTCTTGAAAACAACTTATTATATTCTGAACAATACCAAAAATGTCCTGTAGCTAGTACTTTACTACAATTGCACACTCCCCAAAGATAAGTTTAGTCCCAAGGGCAAATTGAGCAACAATTTGTTGTGTCACTGGCGAAGTCCTTGTATGCTGTACATATAATCAAACAATAGAATCCCATCTCAAACCCTATTGGGCAAACCCTGCAAGTTAAACATTCTCAGATACTCCTTACAAAAGCTGTTTAGCATCAATATGTACATGTTCTTCTTTGCTAGCTCAAAAGCAGTCCTAAAAGACTACTCCTCCCTTTCAGTAATTACCAGGCCCCTTTCCCTCAGCAAGCACTATAATGCTCCGACTGTAAAACTCATATTCACTTCCAGTGGTTTTGTCCCTGAATCTATTCATGTGATGGCTTCCTAACTCTCCTCTGCCATTCTTTTTCTTACTTCTCAAGAAAAGAGGAACAAGAAAGACGTGTAACTTTTCAACTCATAAAAAGTATTGCTTGTACACATTAGTACTGATAAAATGTCTCCTCAGCTGACTTTTTTGTGAAAAAAGCAAAGTATTTTTCTACGGTAGCATATTATAATTTAATTCATACTACCTGTTACTAATCAAGATAGATTGATTTGACGTTAAATGCTGTATTCCTCCTGCATTTTTCTAACTATAACTAATAGTCATTATTTTTCAACTTATAATAGCAACATCTGTTTGCATGTTAAATCCTAGTCTGCCCTCCTCTAGATCACGTTCATCAAAAGCACAATTAACTGAGGCTGGTGTTCTTGGATTATTAGTATTTACCTGAGGCTGGTGTTCTCTGCTTATTATTATTTACCTGAGGCTGGTGTTCTATGATTATTACTATTTACCTGAGGCTGATGTCCTTTGATTGTTACTATTTACCTGAGGCTGATGTTCTTTGATTATTAGTATTTTGCCACTAATGTCAGTGTGTACTTAACTCAAAACTCTACTCACTGCCATTTCTGCCATTTCTCCTTGCTGACCTTTCCACTGCTCATATCTTGCCTTGCAGCAATTCTCTTCTCATTTCTTTACTTTATTCAACCTTTGTTACCCATCGTAGAGCCTGCTGCTGTTTCCTGCCTTCTAATTCCTCCTAAACTGCTGCATCCTTCTCTTTTTTCCTCACTGCCTCCTTCCAGCCCTCTCAGGCCTCTAACCAGCTTTCCTCAAGCTTATCTCATCCTTACTAATTTTTCAACTTTGTTCACATGCCTGTCCTCCTTTGTCACTTATATTCTTGTTGGCAATAGAGTCAATAATTGTTAGGGGTAGGCAGATCCTAGCATAGTAGGAACACCAGGTGTGCGCCACAGCTCTTTTAGTGATCAAACATTCAGGTGAAGGTGTCTTTGTTATTTTCTCTAAGACAGGAGAAGAGGGTCTTAGATTAGTCAACAATTTATTTCAACAGTTTCTTGATGTCAAACTTTAAAATTAATGTGGCTGAATCACAGCTACTTGAGTTGTCCTCCTACCCCCAGTTATCAAGGGATTTTATGGCCACTGTATCAAGTCTTCCTTGAAGTACTTGGGATATGCCCATGTCCAGGCCCATTTCCAGACACAGGTAACTAAGATTTGGAGGTGTTTACATAGAATGAGTAGGCAAAGTGGGAACTAATGCACAATCAGTATCCCAACTGAAAGTGATAATTTTTCCAAAAATGATTTACCACCAAGCTTGCCTCCTTGGTTTACAGGAATGAAGACCTGATTTCAGCTCAGATGCCCACAAAGTGATAAATGGATTGGGAGTTGGAAGAGTTAAACAGGGGATGGTGGGAGTAGGTGGCCACTGTTGAATCACTTATCTTGAGTGGAAGAAGGTGGTCTAGGTCATTTCAGTGCTGATGCCTTCTGAATAGAAATAGGTACACTGCACTGCATACAGCACTCTAAATTGGAGACCTGTGATTTGCTCTGCCAAACTGAGTAAGTGCAGTAGTCCTCAGATGGAGGGGGCAGGAACACTCATGTCAAAGAGGAAGGTGTAGCAGGCCCTCACATCAATTGCTGATGAAGAAGTTAGGCCAGAAAATAGAAATATACCTCATGACTGTCTGGATGGCAGCCATACCATGTATGGCTTTTTCTCCAGTGATAGGAAGCAAATGGGCAACAGTGATGCAGGCTAGCCATCTATCAGGCACACGGGACAGAAAAAAAATCAAGAGTAAAAAAAATTCTGGAGGAGAATAGATCTTTCTAGAATAAAGAAAATGGAGCTGATGTTATTGTCAGACAAGGGATCCTTCAGAGATACCAGTCATTGGTCAAACTATCTGTGTGTTTTGTATGTTGAGACCTATACTGCTCTATTCCTGATTATGGAAATGAATAGTTAAATGCTCGATATTTAAATGTGATGCATAGTAATTCTTTTTTCTTCATATTGTGGGGTTTGTTTAATTAGAACACGATGAAGACAATTTATATGTGTATATGTTTATTCCTGACTGACGCACATGTTTACTCTCCCTCCTGTTCTAAGATTACCCCTTTCCTTTCCCATCTTTCCTTGTGTTTTCATTGCACATATTTTTTTCTATTACAAATGCAAGAAAGATTTTTAAAAATAAGTTTGGTGCAGGATGAAGATGCGGTAAACAGTTACATTAGAGACTGAAATTGGAAATCAGAAGTGGCGATGTCATAGCTCTCAACATCTAAGAACAATCTAGACAAAGGCAAAAATAATGGTGGGGGGGCACAACAGTTCAAAAAATAGGGATACATTTTAAATACTGCTTTCATAAATGTAGAAAATTGGTAAAATAAAATATATTGTGTTACCACACATTTTCTGAGGGATATGAAGTATGAAGCTCAAATGGCTGCCATTATTTAGTGAATTCAATCCTCACTGATTTGCCAGAGATCAACTAATTTTATGAGGAACAGACCAAAAATATGAGGCAGAAATCTACACAGTTTAGAGGTATGAGTGATGCAGGAGATGTGATTATTTCAGATCTATAGGGATCACAGAGAGACCTTGGACCTGATTCCAAAGGACTTGTGCTGAGTATAAGTGACCATTTATACTGAGAGCAGGTCTTTTGGAATCTGTACTCTGGCATAAGCCTGTTTATATATAGGCCTTACACTGGAATAAGTCACTTACACTGAGAGCAAGTCTTTTGGACCCTGGACCCTTAAATATATAAATTCTGAGAGAGACTGAATCAAGAAATGAAACTCCATTAGTATTAAAGAGAGAAATGACAAGTGATATGTCAAAAATGACAGCAGTTTTTGAGAATGATTTTGGAGGTGAGTATGTCAATAAGAAAAGGGAAAGAACATGGAAACCATTATATATAAATGGTGGTTCTGCTCAAAAGATAACTGAAATGATATTGGAAAGGAATGTTAGAGAATTAAAACTGAAGTCTTCTCTAGAGGTTGATAATGTTAAAAAAAATCTGTCATTGTAAAGCTGGCTAGACCAGGGGTGGGAGATAGTAATTACTTTTTTAAATAAATTATTATCTGACACTAATGGTCCCTTAGAATGGAAATGTGCTATCATTACTCTGGTGTACAAAGATACAGGGAAGTAGAGTGGGGTAAATAATTATAAACTGTCAATTTTACAAGCTGTGATGGGAAATATTTTTAAAAAATGTTTAGCTGACCTCCTACGGAAAGGTCTACACTTGCAGAATCCATTCATTGTGGGCATTGGTCAAACCCTTCTGTTGTATTAGCCATAAACTAGCTTACAGTTGACTTTGTCATTGGTATGAATAATGGCTTCCAGACAAATGTTGCATATCCTGACTTTGGTAAAATCTTTGATGAGATGATCTGTGATAACTTGATAGCCAGGTTAGTGAACTTTGGAAGAAATCTGTATTAATGTAACATGATGCATGAGTGGTTGTTGGCTAAAAGCACCTAAGTACTGAGAAGGAAGTACAGTCATGTGTCTCCCAACAATCAGTACTGGGCCAAATGTATTCATCTTGTGCATTGTGGATTTGCCCATCCAGGAGGGGAGAGGGGTGAAACTGGTAAAATACATTTAACATTTATAAATCAGGACTCTGATCTGATACGAGGAAACCCTGTTCTTTTTTTAAACAGCTTTCCTGAATTTTCAGTTGTGAACACAGACAAATATACATTCATATAAAAGTAATCAAACCATATAAACAGTTCACATTTACAAATATTATACATCACATATATTTTTATATATGATATAATCTAAGCAACTTTACATAAATTATTCAAGTCCTGCCTTCTCTTAAACGTTACTCCTCCTCCAGTACATTTTTCTGCATGCATTGTTCCCATATTTTCCATTTTTTCTATGTAATTTATCCGTACCCTTTTCTACAGATCCCACCTACTGTTCTTTTATATCTGTTACAATAGTAAATACTTCAAGTATATTTGGTATAGATTTTGATTTCCATTTTCTAGTAACTGTTTTTTTTTGGTAGCCACCAGAATTAAACTTAAGAAGGCCTTACTATGTCTAGACAATTCATATCCTGTATCCCAGCTCAAAAAAAAAAAATTTTTTTTAGATATACCCATTTGCTCACCCAGTATTCCTTTCAGAGTACTCTGTAGGGAATTTTTAAAGTCTACCAACTCAATATACTCTGAAAACATGTGCTCCCAGTTACCTTTTTCTTATTATTACACCTCCAATATTTGCCATCTACCTGAGGAAAAAAAATTTGGTGTTTGCTTTTGGTATAAACGTATCTATGCAAACACTTCCAGGCAAAATCTTAAATCGTCTCGTCTTTGTTGCATATTTAGGAGCCATACATATTTTCTCCCATTGTTTCTTTGTGAATTGCATATCTACTCTCTCTTCCCAATCTTTTCTAACCTCTTCTGATTGATTCCTATAGTTATTATGCAATATTTTATATGCCCTACTAATTATCCCTTTTTTAAACAGTGGTTTTTGTTCTTGATTCAGTTAAAAAGTCAGTCAGTGCAGGTCTTTCATTTAAGACTCCCTTATCCTTTTCTCTTTGTGTATACTCTGATATTAATCCCTGACAGGGGAGGCAGTCTGTAACCTGCAGTCCAAGTGTCTTATTGGCTTGTTCCCATTCTGTTACCTTTCCTTCTCTAATTACTTGTTCCCAATGCCTTCCTTTGCCAGCTTCCTCCAGTAAACTGCTGCCCCTCGTGTCTATTTTCTGTATCCCTAATTGCAGTCATTCCTATCAGAATAATCTCCTTTTCCATTCCCCTGTTGGCTTAGTTCATGGAATACTTTATGCTACTTTATAAATATAATATTCTGTATGACTCTTTTTATTCTCCTTAAGGATCTGCATCCCAAATCCCATTCTTTCCTTATTTTCTGAATTCCCCCCTAATTCATCATCATCCCTTTCCACTTAGAATTGTAGATTTCTGCTTGTGTTATGTATAAGAGCCTTAACTGTGTAGCTCTAAAATATCCCATGAAATCAGGTAATCCAAAACCTCCTTGTTCTGTTGGGAGGATCAATGTATCCCACTTGACACTGACTGGGTTCTGAAGATCATTCATCAAGGTTACAGATGGCTGTGAGAAGACATTTCTCCTTTCCAGGGTTAATTTCTTATCCTTCAGATCAGACTCCTGTATTTTCTCCTGTCTTTTAACATATGTTAAAAGTAAAACTAATCCAGCGGAGTTAATGCTCAGCAGAACAGCAGATAGAAAAAATAAAAATGAGCAAACAGCTACTGAGCAATGCAATGGGGGGTTCCAATAAGAATATGCTCCAAAAATCACCAGTATATATTCTGTATAGAGAAAAAAATATAATCCAAGTATGCACACGATAAGTTTATTTGTAGAAAGAGGTTAGCGCTTTCGCAATAGCTTCATCAGACCTTTAATGACATAAACCAATCCAGGCCAATTATTTAAATACATACAAAGGCGCCAAAAACCTTCAGACTCTTTAAAGCTATAGTACACATTAAAAATGCATGAAGCAAAAATAATAATAAAAACATGTAATTAATACACAAATAAAATACAATAAGTAAATCTTTTAAAACTTATAAAAACATATATATATAGGAGATATAAACACATGTAAGAGATGGTGATAAGGACTGCACATATAGATACTATTACGATGACAGATAAAGAACATCTATATATAGAACACATACTGTCATCACTCATTTTTTTATTTTTTAACCTCCTAGATTTTAATAGGGGGCGTAGGGGGACCTTCCCATTCAGGCCTGGTGTCAAATCGGCCCTAAACTTAATGATCCAATGTATCTCCCTTGTCTCGGTGTAGTTCTTGATGTCCCCTCTCCTATATGTCCTGGAAATCTGTTCCAGAACCCTGAACCTAAACTGATGTGCCATACCCTCCTCCTTGATGTGCTTTGCCAATGCATTGTGTAAATTACCCTTCCTTATATGGTACGCATGTTCCCTGATTCTATCTCTCAATACTCGATTGGTTTTGCCTACATATTGTATGTCGAAGGATGTTGTTTATCTTGCCACATGTACGTCATGTCCAGCCTACATATAGGAGAGGGGACATTAAGAACTACACTGAGACCAGGGAGATACATTGGATAATTAAGTTTAGGGCCGATTTGACACCAGGCCTGAATGGGAAGGTTCCCCTACGCCCCCTATTAAGATCTAGGAGGTTAAAAAATAAAAAAATAAGTGATGACAGTATGTGCTTTATATATAGATGTTTTTTATTTGCCACTGTAATAGTACCTATATGTGCAGTCCTTATCACCATCTCTTACATGTGTTTATATCTCCTATATATATATGTTTTTATAAGTTTTAAAAGATTTGCTTATTGTATTTTATTTGTGCATCATTTAGATGCTTGTTTTTAGTATTATTCTTGCTTTATGCATTTTTAATGTGTACTACAGCTTTAAAGAGTTTGAAGGTTTTTGGCGCCTTTGTATGTATTTAAACAATTGGCGTGGATTGATCTATGTCATTAAAGGTCTGATGAAGCTATTGCGAAAGCGCTAACCTCTCTCTACAAATAAACTTATCGTGTGCATACTTGGATTATACTGTTTTTCCTTATACAGAATATATATTGGTGATTTTTGGAGAACATCTTCATTGGAACCCCCCATTGTATTGCTCAGCAGCTGTTTGCTTAATTTTTATTTTTTTAACATATGTTGTCTCACGTAGTGATAGAACCAGTTCATCCTTCCAAGGTTGGGAAAAGTTTTTATTTAAGGATGTTTTTGGTGCTAAAGAAAGAAAATGCTTTGAGCCCAGTTCTAGATCTTTCTTTCCTATACCAATTCATGATAGTGCCCAAGTTCGAAATGCTGTCACTTGACAACCTGTTACCCCTTCTTCCACATTTAAGTGTCACTAGATTTAAAATATGGTTATCATCACATCCCTATTCGTCCAGACTTCAGGTGTTTCTTAAGGTTCTGGTGTCTGGATCACATTATCAGTTCTCTGCCTTACCCTTTGAACTATCCACTGTACCAAGAGTATTGACAATGTGTCTAACTCCAGTTATAGCTATTTTTTTCACATATTTAGATGATTATTTTATCTTTGTGGAGTCTTTTTCAAGGAGTCTGGAATCTTTCACTTGGGTGAGAGATGTCTTACACATTCAAAAGTCGTTTTTGACTCAGGAGTCAAAAAAGTCTCAGCTAGACACCTTCCACAGGGGAAAAAAAGATCTATACCTACAACTATTTCTAGGGTTTTCCATTTAGACTTAGTCACTGCAAAGGAATGTCTCAGAATTTTGGGTCTAAAGGCATGTATGATTCGCATGATACCCCTGGTAAGACTCCACACGAGAAAGATACAGTGGTATCTGAAGCCTTTTTGTCCCAACATCCACTGTCATTTCAAATCCCAGTTCTGGGTGTTTTCAGAAGTGAAATCACTTAGTGGAGACTGCAAATATCTCTAAATGCATGTTTCCCCTTTCTCCTCTCCTTCTCCAAAGCAGTAATTTACCACAGACACCTTGGGCTTTGCTTGGGTGACAGGAGATGCTTGCTCTGATCAAGGCACTCAACTCTCTGAATTATCTTTGGTGCTCCAAACATCTTCAAGTTGTTACACAGAATACCACAGTCATGTGGTACATCAATAAGCAAGGGGGAAGCAGGTCTTACTCCCTTTGCAGACTAGTCAGGTTAACTTGGGATATAGCTTCATAGCACAGTCTCACTTTACAGGCATCCTGCATCTTGCCAGAGTAAAACTGTGTGGCAGACAAGTTGAGAATGACATGGGCAGACCCTCATGAACAGAAATTATATCAGGGGGTCTTCCAAGATTTGATCCATCTGTGGGAAGTTCTTCAAGTAGACCTCTTTGTCTCCTGTCTAAACAATTTGCTGGCAAAATTCTGCTCCAGAACTCCATGTAAGAAAGGCTGGAAGATGGATGCCTCTTCTTTTCCTTGGACAGGAATGTTTCTGTATGCTTTTCTGCTCTTTCCACTGGTATCTAAAGTACTTTTGAAGATTTAGAAGGAATCACCCAAGATCATTGTGGTGACTCCCTTCTGGTCCAGGCAGTGGTGGTTCTCCTTTCTTTTGGAAATGGCAAGGG